>NW_027624911.1:20000-22790 GCF_034508935.2 Berghia stephanieae
TTAGAAATAAATTTTAATTAATAGTGAGGCTACGATCCCAGTTACTGTCTGTTATTCTATCTTTCGTCTTGCGCACAATAGTGATTACTTCTCACTAAATTATATCAATTAGACTGTTGAAGGAACGAAATTGACATTATTCCACTCTTTGTTATTGTATTAAGGCAGTCATTTTGGTAATTAGTTCTCACTAAATTATATCAATCAGACTTTTAACGTTCAAGGTTACTCGTAGTTTTGTGTGACGGTACGTTATTTCCGACTGGTGGATGTTGTAAGCATTTTACCTAAACTCATAGCATCAATAACCGTCCAAGATATTCGCATCATATACAGCAATAGCTATAATAATCTAACATGTCGAGAAGAGAGAGAGAGAGAGAGAGAGAGAGAGAGAGAGAGAGAGAGGGAGAGAAAGAAAGAGAAAGAGAGAAAAATTTACTTGCGCTATATATACCGCTATATTCAATAAAGGTGCTCAAATCACTTTATAAGGGTCTTTGGCCAACATAAAAACATGTTAGACGAGACATGACTGTTAAGCGATATTGCAATTGTTTCCCGACAGAGACGACGCTGTAAACAGCGAGGTACTCATTTTAATAGTGAACAAGGTGAGAGAATGCGAGTAAAGAGCCTTTTCCAAGGACTCAATTATGCGCCACTCAGAGCGGGACTCGAATCCAGTACCGTCCGATCCAAAGGCGAGTGTCATTTCACAAGATCACATGCATAGCCGCACAAAAAAGTGATGAGTGAATAGATTCATATGTATTGAAGGAGGAGAGAGCGGATGGAGTGAGTAAAGTTCTTGGATATTTATAAAAGGAACCAAATTGACGTCACTCATCTCATTGTTATTGTTTTTAGACACCCATTGTTATGATTAGTTCTCATTAAAATATATCAGACTATAACGTTCAAGGTTCCATGTAGATCTTTGGGCTGGAGTGATATTTCTGGCTGGCGGACTTTGTGAGTATTTTAATTTAACACAGAGCATCAATAGAAGGAATGAATTTGACGTTAGTCAACCCGTTGTTATTGCTTTTAGACAGCATTTTATAATTAACTTATCACTAAGTTATATCAATCAGACAATGAACGTTCGCGTTTGCAGTTTTGTGTGTTAATATGTTATACCCCGATGGAGATGTCGTGAGTATTTTTCTAATACGCATAACATCCATACATTTACAATCCGATTTAAGTTTAAAAGCAACGTAGACCACGGAAATTTTTCCATTTTGTGGACAATAAAGATTTGTTATTTATCGTCATTATTATTATTATTATTATTATTATTATTATTATTATTATTATTATTATTATTATTATTATTATTACTATTATTATGATTATTATTATTATTATTATTATTATTATTATTATTATTATTATTATTATTATTATTATTATTATTATTATTATTTATAAAACAAATCGACAGTGTTCCCGTGGCAGGTTAAACGGGTACTCCTCGGGACTACTCGCATTCGCACCCCCCTCCCCCCAACCACCACCGCCACCCACACACACGCACACAGCTCTTTTTTTTTAGGGGGGGGGAGTTGGGGGGGGGGCGCGTTGTTTGTAGATTATAATTCAGGGTTACAATGCCCACCCCTGTCATCACGTAGTCAAGGCTTTTTGGCATCTGCCAATCCCAAATGTCTGTGTCAAGGTCGACCGTCATGTCGCGACAACGGGTGAGGAGGAAAAAGAAAAAAAAAAGAACTGGCATATTATTATATCATTACATTGAAAATCATGAAAACTATTTTTTATTTTGTATGAACGAAACTTTTGCCATCTACCTCTTCCTGGCGCAACATTTATAAAAATATTATTTTAAAAAATAATAACACAGCATTTATTTGGCGCAATATCCACGTGCTCAAATCGCTTTACAAGGGGTCCCAAGGCAACAGCAATATTAAACTTGAAAGACAAGACATGACGCCTGTCAGGCGATGGGACATTTTTTTCCCAACAAAGACAACGAACGGTCATGTACTCATTTCACACCTGAGTACGGTGAGAGAATGTGAGTTAAGAGCATTTTCCAAGGACTCAACTCTGCACCACTCAGAGCGGGTCTCGAAACCTGAACCTTCCGATCCGAAAGCGAGAGTCATACCACTTGATCCATCACAAAACAGGGAGGGGCCCTGTTCTGTCGGCCAAATAGCCTCAATATTAATTAAAATTTATTTCTAATTTCATCAATTTTTGGAGTAAAAACATAATTCTTGGTATCAAACCTATTGTAAATTCGACGCTGATCATGAATCTGACGTCAAAACAGCGAAAATCTGAAAAAAATTGTCCAATTTTTTTATACTGCCACGCCCCCGATCGCCGATCGCCTCGAAAAATATTAAGCAAAGCGGGCTTTGCGAGCGATGGGGCCGTACCCAGGTTTATTTGGGGCCCCACACATTTCGTTTTTAAACCCCGGGTTTTTGATCGTGGGGTTTGGAAGCCTACAAAAAAGTGCGTGTATGGAGCCCTTTTTGATACAAAAAATCTCAGGGGCTTTGTATAGTCTGTGATACCTGTTGGTCCATGAATCGAGCCCCGAAGCGGCCGTTTTGCTAAATACAAAAGGGGATATCAAAACTCGGCCCCTTGGTACCACCCCGGGGCTGAGATCACTTAACAAATCCCCTTTCCCCGGCCAAAAATTGTTAATCTTATAGAGCTACTCTTTCACTCTTAGGAGTGGAATTAAAAGGGGATTTTCGGGGAAAAACGGAACCCATTTAGATATTGCTCATCATTGATGAA
>NW_027624912.1:2500-7639 GCF_034508935.2 Berghia stephanieae
CTGAGGCGCATGTCCACATCCCTACATCTCTCCATAATCTCTCCACCTGAATCCCATCAAATCACTGTAAACACTGGATAGCGATTGCCCATGTGTGAACAGGTCAGCGATATATATATTTCACACACCCAGTATATAGTGGGATCGAAATTAACGTCACTCAGCTTTGTTACTCTTTTTAGACAGCCATTTTGGTGATTAGTTTCTCACGATATTATATCAGACTACAAATATGTAAGGTTACACATAGTTCTGTGTGTTGCTGTGTTATATTCGGCTGGTAGATGATGTGAGTATTTTACCTAAACGCATTGCAACAATTAAATGGGTAGTCACTTAAACTATAATTAACCCCTGGCTTTTACGGTTTTATATTTTCATTTATATTACGTGCGATCGTGTGGAGAAACCAAATAGTCTGATATTCATCCGCTTGACTCGATCCAGACTTTATCTCTTGGGGCCATCTCCATCAGCTATTTTCTCACATCTCAACACCACAAACACACACACACACACACCCCTTCGCACCACACACACACACACACACACACCTCTTCACACACATACACACACAAAATAAACACACAAAAACTCACACATCTACTCATATCACAGGCTGACACTCTACTAACCGCACAGGCCTGCTCATTCACACGCACCCACAAATATACACATACACACAGGCACACACACACACACGCGCGCGCGCGAACCCCCCCCCCCCCACACACACACACACACACACACACTAGGCTCCTCCCCATTGAAAGTGAGTACATTCACATCCAGGTTATCAATTATGATTAAAAGAGTCCGTCTTATTAATATCTTCGTAATGAAGAAATAACACTCCGATAATGACGTGGTGATACGCCTTGAATTAATGGTTCGCCCGTAACTAAACATTAACCAATCAGAATATTTCCTACCATTTACCCCTTGACTATAATTTATTTCCTGTTAACGAAAAGGCACAATCGGTCAGGCCCAGACACAATGATAAAGGAATAGCATCGTAATGATTGACTTTCGATTAGTTTTAATCATGTCGGCCATGGTTTTAATACAACATACGATGACTGTCATCATTTTTAAAAATCTATGCACTGTATGTTCATTGAATGACCCGAGACTCATACTAGAAGATAATAGTAAAAAAAGGGCATCCATGTCAATAGCGTGACAGGCATAGCAACCAGAGGTGAAGGAGGAACCATCAATTCTATCAAAAGAATTCTAAAAACGATTCAATGAAGCTCAAGTTGCATTATTGTTAAAGCTCTCCTTGTGAAAACGGCATGATATGTGTTAATACGTCAATATATGTGGATAATAACAGAAAATGAAGTGAGTAGAAACGTAGCCATCGTAAACTGACACTGCCAACAAATGACGTCAAAAGACAAGTCTTTGGCCACAATAGAAAACAAATAGTGAGTTGTATTCAATAGTTCAACCAATGGGATCACTTGTTTCCTTGAGCTCTACTAATGACAACTCACTAGAAGCTGCACAAACCTTGAAAATGACGTCAAACTATAAGTCCTATGGGGTTTTAGTGTCAGGCTATAACATGTTAACGATGGCTACGGTAGAAAAGTGCCAGAAGTCAATAAAGAATTTTTAAAATTTCGCGGCGATGGGGCTCGAACCGTAGCCATCGTTATGTTATAGCCTTCGAATAGGACATTAGACAATCGCAAAGTACTTCCAACAAGATCAAACGGACCCAGCTACCCTATCACTGCTGGGTGAACAAGTGAGTCAGAAAAATCTCACCAGAGACCAAGCCCGAGCGCTATGTGGTCTTGTGATATAACACGCGCTTTCGGATCGAAAGGTCCTGGATTCGAGCCTCGCTTGGCGCATAGTTGAATCCTTAGAAAAGATTCTTTACTCACATTCTCTCACCGTGCTCAGGCGTAAAATGATTACCTGGCCGTCAACAGCGTTGTCTCTGTCGGAAAATTTGTAATATCACCAAACAGGCGTTATGTCTCGTTCTACATGTTACGTGTTGCTGTTGGCCAGGGACTATTTGCAAAGCGCTTTGAGCACATTTAGTGGATATAAGGCTATTTAAAAGCTCTAGTTTTTAGGGCGTTTTTTTTTAATTTTTTAAAAAGATTTTATATGATGTGTAAACCGAGTGCTATACCAACTAAAATATCGGGGGGCCCTGTTTTAAGAACCAATGCATTAAAACGTTATATTAATTCAAAAATATTATGATATTAGTAACCTAAAATGGTTTTCTACTACATCAACATTTTAACACATCAATTTAAGCCACTTAGAATTGAGTCTTGAAAACGTTACAAGCATTCTCATGTTATCATTCGAAACCAACGATTTCGTCATTTGTCCTGCAGTTTAAAGCTTCTTTAGTCGATAAAATTGCTTCCCACAAATTACTGAATAAATTGGTATTTTCTCTATGTTCCCCAGTAAATTTCTTGTAAGTGTTTCGATAATTACATAGCGACATTTTTGTTGGTAGCGTGAAAGGACTGAATGATGAATTAGATTTCAGATTGCAAATGTTGTAGACACGAAATAGTCGGAAAATGTCCATTATCATTTTTCCTAATATTTCAAATTGTGTATTCCAATTAATCCTGCTTTGTGGTATAGTGGTTTGCACTCGGCATGAGGCTTGTAGGTTAAAGGTTCAAATCCCGCGGCCATTAGAAGTAGTACTCACATGCATTTTCCTACCATTAAAAAGAATATTACGACCTCCCGCGTGGTAAATCGTAAGATGCCGTTGCCTCGGCTTTCGGTGAAAGAATATAGAAAATCTATTTTAAAAATTTGTCTGAGGTCAACAGAAATATATATATATATATATATATATATATATATATATATATATATATATATATATATATATATATATATATATATATATATGAGAGAGAGAGAGAGAAAGGGAGAGGGAGAGAGAGAGAGAGAGAGAGAGAGAGAGATATGAGTGTGTCAGGCTATACTTTTATACCTGATTAAGTATGCGGAGAAATCCTGAGTAAATAACTTCTTCCAGAACTCAACAGCTAAGTGGCGTCCAAATTGGGCGGAACTCGGACCCTGAACATTAAAACTTACCCAGTGTCACATCATTTGACGCTAGAACAAACAAAAAAAAAGCTGCACGACGTCAGCCTGAACTCACATCCACCTATTTCTCAACTCTGGGTAGTCACTGGTCACGTGTCAATGGTACATTTTCCAATCTGACTAATTAACAAGTTAACTGCCGTTGTATTGTAAAGACACATAATATTTTAGCCAGAAAACTCGTCATTCGAACATCGATCGATTTAAATGATCGTCAACTAGGCAAAAATTTCTCAATCCTATGACCTTGCGAGGTCTTCCTACCATTCAAGGTTTTTGAGTGTTTTAAAGATGAGGGTCATTTAAATTTATCGATATTTGAAGGACGGGTTTTCTGGCCAATTTTTTTTAAATACGTGTCTTTCCAGATTTTTGGAGTCGACTGGTTAATCCGATTACCTACGCATTAGAATAAATATAGAATCCTTTCCGTCACAATTCCGTATAGATAGTATGAAGTTGACGTCACCAGGTCTTTGTTATTGCTTTTTTTGCCATCCGCGTTTATGAGGAATTCTCACTAAACTGTATGAACCAGACAGCTTTGCATCAATTACGACAATTAAGACCTGAAAGACCGCAAATTCGGCTAGGACCTCAGCTGCCACCAAGCTAAGACTTATAACAATAAAAAGATATTGTGGTTTTCCTTTGTTAGTGGCCATGATGAATAATAAACATTAAAATACCATCTAAATACGTACCCTACTATTTAAAAAAGAATAAATCCGACTTACTTGTGTTATCAATATTATAGGTGGGACTGGAACTTGTTTCATTCATTACTTATTGTATTGCCAAGGTTATATCATTAGACAGCAAAACGAGCCACTAATCACTGCTATTTAATAATTCCAAGTAATATGTAATGGGGAAATCATGGGATTTGCAGACCTCTATAATTTAATTCTAATTAATAGGGCGATTCTTGGCAATCTATGTAAAACGATCGCGTGGTGTGGAGAATTAGATATTACATAAAATTTTCTTAAATACAAAATGTAACCTCCATCTTAAATATCACATTACAGGGGTTTGGTTTGTCTTTGTGTTTTTTTTTTGCTTCATTATTTTTTCTTTTTTTTTTTTGTTGGTTTTTGTTTTTGTTTTTGTTTGAATGTTCTTTTAAAAAAAGATTTGTTTTTTGTTTTGTTTTGTATTTGTTTGTATTGTTCTTTTATTTGTGTTGAAGGTTTGTGACAAACTAGGGTTCAATTTCATCAATCATTATTTGAAGTGAAATTTTCCTAGCCAAACTTTTCTTGTAAATAAGATTCTTTTCTTGACTGAGACTTTCAGATAGCCAAACGAGTGAATAATTATAGCAATGGGAATCTTGTAGATACATCGAAAATGTGTCGAAATGTGCAAAACTGTTAAGGATTAGGCCAATTGGATAAGCAAAACACTTTTTATTTTACAAATGATAAAGGCAAATCACAGCGTTTCTATTACTAATAATGCTGGGAGGAGAATAATTAGTAACCCAACGCGCCAATCTGGTATATGTCGGACGTGAAGAGATGATGAAAATTTCTTCTAAAAGGAAAATGCGTTGAAGGGGGAAAACCAGAGTTGTCACCCTTTTTGGAATTTGTGTGCTTGCCCCCATTGCAGGGGTCTGAGATTTCCCTCTATTGATGCTATGCAATTAAGTAAAATAATAACAACATCCGCCAACCATATAAACCGTATACACGTACAAAATTATGTGGAACCTTTAACGTTTATAGTCTGATTGATAGAATTTAGTGAGAACAAAGAGCTGAGTGACGTAACTTCCGTTCATTCTATATCGGCAGAAAAATGACAACAATAACTCTATAAGTGGTTGTATTTCTTCCACAACTCTACAGAGGTTTCTAAAAGTGAACATATTTGGTTTTTCCCCAGTAGTCTCTATTTGTCACAATCATTATTATTCGTATCATCATCATCAACATCATCACCATCATCATTATTTAAGTGAAACAAAGTTGTAAAACAGCAGGAGCATGGTCCATAATCAAATACGTATTT
>NW_027624913.1:0-7642 GCF_034508935.2 Berghia stephanieae
TTGCCTCTACTAGATACACAGTTTTCGGTTTTATCTCTATGGTTTTTGTTAAACGAGATACTGCTGACACGTGAATATCATTTTCTAACGGAACATAGGCATTCTGTATTCTCATTTTCCATAGATCAAAATATAATCTAACACAATTTTTAACTAAAAAGTCCTTACCAAAGATTATACTCCTATTTAAATCTGAAACTACAATAAAGCTGTGTTTTAACCTAATGCCAGCTATTTTAAAATCTAATTCTACTTCACCTAAAACATTTAGATTAGAACCATTTGCAGAACACAATGTTATGCGTTTTCTTTTTAATGGTGTTTTATACTTAAGGCTGTTATAAACTCGCTGATTAATTATACTAAGTTCTGATCCCGTATCTACAAGCGCTCTTATTTGTGTTTGTTGTATTTTAACGAGACAAGAATTTGGGTTATTTGAAACATTTATACTATAGACTGAATATTGAGAATTATTTTTTCTCCTCCAAGCGGTTTCGTTCTTTGAAGAGTTTTCTCGTTTTTTGTGTTTGGTTTATTAAACGTCCTAAAAGTTCTGTTGAATTCACGAAAACTTTGTCGATTCGGCCTATCCCATTCGTTATCTCGATTCGGCTTATTCCAGTCCTTATTCCGATCGAAATTACTACTGAAATCTCTACGTCGATTATAATTACTGTAGCCACTTTGTGAATTTGAATTCATCGAATTGCCCCTTTGAGCACTTTTCAAACTTAGGCAATCCCTTTGGATATGTCCTAGCTTGTTACAAAAGTAACATCGGATAGGCTGATTTCTATTTCTTGTGTCATTAGTCACTACATTAATATCCCTTCTTCTGCAGTTAACAGCAATATGTCCCTGCCTGCCGCATATTGTGCATACTTTATTTTTTTGTTTTCATATATTGGACTTCCATGTCCTCTTCTTTACGCACATGAGAAGAAAATCGAGAAACGAATCTTCTTCTTAAATTTTGCTTTACTATAGCTATTTTCAAAGCTGCATCTAACGTTTGTGGACTTTCTCTCAATATCCTAAATTTCATTCCATCATCTAACATTCCGTCTACACAATAGCTTACTAACTGTCTCTCCACGAGAGTTTTAGTTTCCGCTAAATCCATTCTAACATCTGCAAATGCCTCTGATGCGAAATTAAGTAATCTTTGATTAAATGCAGTAATTGTCTCACCGGCTTTTGTTTAATCTGTCTTAACAGATTTGTTGCTTGCTCTGGACTCGTAATATTTGAAAAATGAACAGCTAACTCAGCTTTCAAAGCATTCCAAGTCTGTATATTATTTGAATTATCCTTTTGCCAGTGAACAATAAAATCACTGACAGACCCCTTTGCTGTCATTAACGCAATTTTTATCTGGTTTATATCATTGTAATTATTGAGCAAGCTATATTTTTCTACACTCTTAATCCATTCCCCAAATTTGTGGGAAGCCCCGTCAAAGGGTTCTATCACGTGACCTACTCCTTGATTTGAGATAGAACTCGACAATTGATCTAGTGTTAATTGTAAATTTTGTACTATTGTTGCTGCATCAATTACCCGATTTTCGGCCATTTTTGTTTGTTTTGTTTCTTAACCAATATCCTATTAACTAATTCCTTGTATTTATTTATATATTAACCTTCTGACACTGTGTTTCGAAATAACTTTAGATAACTTGGAGGAGACAGATATATTACGCTCATATATGGTGTAAACGTTTCTACGACAATAACCAATTATTATTAAACATTTGATACAGTGTACTAATTCTCTGTCTTCACTAGTATCCCTTACTGCTATTATTTTATCAACACTATCAAATTTATTACGCCAATATAAAGGTTCCCTAACATCCAAAATTTCTCTACAATACTCACACACTATTATAGTTTTCATTTCTGACTTTATTCTTTTCTTTTGTTGTTATTTATTTATTTATTCATTCATTATCTCTTACCAATATTCTTTCAATACACTCGCTGTATATTAAATATTTTCCTTCAAATGCTTCCATTTCCTCCAATGTTAAAGCTATATAATAATAACCTATTTCAGCATCACATAAATCTTTATCGCAATGAATGGACACCGTCTTACTCGTTTCATCTATAACATATTGCCCTAGTTTAATATCACTTATCTCATCGATAATTACGGTTCCTTGAGTATCACTAAAATGAAAAAAAATATCTTTTGATAAATATTCTGCTTCCCCAAAAACTTTATTGCAACCCGGCATCTAATTGTAAAAAATTCTAAAAATTGTGCCATTTCTTGTTACCAAATAACAATCGCTAAACCCTCCTACAGCAAATCATATTGATTTCTATTTCCTCGAGAACAGAAACATCCACATCTAATTCTATTTTTAATTTACCCCTTTCTTCACTAGGCCCAACTTCATCGTGATATATATGGTCAATTTTAATATCCTTCAAAGTAATTCCTTCACTATCTGTTGAACTTAATTCAGTGACTTCTATCCCTCTAATTATTTCTTTTACAGTACCCACTTCTATTATGTTTTCCCCGGGAATAAAAACTTTGTCTCCTACTCCTATAACTCCTGACTTAGCTTCAAATGATAACTCCCAAATTCCCTCAAATACAAAAATATAATCCTCGTCTAAATTTTCAGCATAACCTATACTTTATAATTTTTTGATCTTAATTTATTTTGCTTTATTATTTTTGATTGTGGTAGTTGTTCTGGTTTCATTATATTAAGATAAAGTAATTCAAAATTTTAGCACAACTTCTGTTTAATTTAAAAACATCTTCACAAGAACACATCCTGGTCACGGCACCAAATTAAGATACATATGTGGCGTAGTAAATACATATGTAAAGGCTTATGATTTTATATAGCGATTTTTATTGCGTTGTTTAACTATCCAACTTACATTTTCACAAATTGCAACCAAAAAAATTCTATGTCCAAAAATATTCAAGTAAAAGATGGTGAGTACATAAGGTTTAAAGTGTGCAGCTCATGGTCAAGTTGAATCCTCCCGTTTTCCTCGAAACATCCTCTTTTATCCCTATCAAAATTTTACCCACAGTTCCATTGTTTCCACGCCCCCTTGCAGTTTTGACAGTTCCCTGTCAGTCTATAATCCAACCCCTAAGAGTAAGACCAAATCATAATCAAACCTGAAACGTCAATTCCTACATATTGATGTTAAACCCCGCCTTTTATGATATAACATTATTTTGATAAATGCCCCTTTCACCTGTTTCAACACCCCTAAACCAATTTAAGAATGGTTGATTAAATAGTACTCAACATGATAACCTGTCCAGTAACTTTGACATAAAAACTGCCCAAACTTATCATGCATTGACCAAGTTTAACTGATATGCCTGCATTATGTACTCACTAAACCCATTTGCTGATATATAATTGACAGTTTGCACCAAATGTCTTAGATAACCTTTTGCATAGGCTTACTCTCTTACAGAGTAATTTTCATTTTGATACCAGTTTGTTACAGTTCCACACTTTGTTACTTTGGCAATTTTTGTGCCAGGCCAAAATTCGAAGCCTCAAGGCTGCCTCACACTGGCTCTATGAATTATGTCTGTCGGCGACGGATATTTTATGCCAAGTCTTGAGGCCCCGGTACTGGTAGAAAAATATTCGGGTATATAAAAGTTATCAAAATTGAAATTAAATTTCAGATTCGCAATCAGCGTGGAATTCTAATGTGGAAAAAAAAAAACCAAATACGCATACATTATAATTTGTTTGGTTAAAAATAAATAGATAAAAACAAAATATGAGTCTCTCTCTCTCTCTCTCTCTCTCTCTTCTCTCTCCTCTCTCCTCTCTCTCTCTCTCTCTCCTGATTTTGTCTCTCTCTCTGTCTCTTCTCTCTCTCTCTGCTCTCTCTCTCCCAACCCCCCCCCCCCCCACCATCCTCCCCCATGGACGCAGTGGTTAACTCTTATTATAAACTGAAATGAACAAGTGAACTATTGAATTATTCTTGTCAATTCTACTTATAATAATATTATCAGCAGTTTAGTCATTGTCACCATCATCATCATCGGGTTATATTATTATTACTTTGCTTTTACACAGTCGGAAGAGGTCCTCCAATCTCGCGGTCTTTCACTTGGAGGGACAACAGAAACCAAGAACCCTTTGATCTCGCCGCTTTCCCCTGATTTTAGTCACCGTCACGTTCGTATGACGATCAGAGGCGGGGTGAGCATGGCGTACTAAAAGAGTAGGGCTATGGGGGTGAGGCATAGTAGTCTGTGGGGTGAGGGGTGGGTAGGGGATGAAGTCAGTCCGTTCCTTTAACAAGTTTATACGAGTCTCTGAAAGAATAATAATAATAATAAAAAAGAATAAAACAGTAGCCATTGTTTACACAACATCGATTGTTTTTGTCTCTGCTTTTTTCCTTTTTTAAATCATGAAAATCGCCAAGCTGAGGCAACAACATATATAGATAGAATGAAATTGACGTCCCTAGGGTCTTTGTTATTGTTTTTTGCCATCCACGTTTATGAGTAATTCAAACTAAACTGTATAAACCAGACTATAAAAATTCATGTTTACACAGAGTTTTGTGTGTTGGTCCGTTATACTTCCGGATGCCAATGCTGTGAGCTTCTTGGCCAAGCCTGTGTTGTGGGTGGGGACGTTTGTTTTGGGGTTTTTTGGCTCCGCTTAAAGGGAAACCTGCGTCGTGAAGGCCTCGCTGAAGAGAGAGAGAGAATTTATTTCATTGACCACAACTAACTACAACTCGTTTTTCATTGTTCTAAACTGATCACCGTATTGTAATTGTGACAAAACATTTTTGGTCAGTCTCATGTATCGCCATCTTCAGTGAACCAAAACAATCCGACCACAATGTGTGAGTGTTTATCACAATAACTGTATTTTGACTCACTAATGAAGGAATTGCATTGCGCAAAACAATCAGACCGTAGACATCGTTAACTTATAGATAGTATGCAGATGACGTCACTCAGGCCTTTGTTATTGTTTTTGCCATCCGCGTTTGTGAGTTGTTCTCACTAAACTGTATTAACCAGACTATAAAAGTTCATGGTTACACAGAGTTTGTGTGTTGGTCCGTTATACTTCCGGATGGCAATGTTTTGAACTCCTTGGCCAAGGGCATTCTATCTATAGACCTAGATAGAACGAAGTTGACGTCATTCAGGTTTTTGTTATTGTTTTTTTTTTTTTTTTTTTTTTTTTTTTTTTTTTTGCTATCCGCGTTTTTGAGTACTTCTCACTAATCAGTAATAACCAGACTATAAACGTTCTTGGTTACACATAGTTTTGTGTGTTGGTCCGTTATACTTCCGGATGGCAATGTTATGAGCTTCTTAGCCAAGCGCATACTATCTATATTGACACTCTAATGAAGGAATTGCATAGCGACATAATATGACAACGCCATGCTTATTTTTAAATCGCCTGTGACAAGTACCGGATTATCGCCATAGACCCTTCCCCCCTCCCCCACACCCTACCATGTTATTCCGCTGGCCTGTGTTGTAGAGATGGTGTGTGTATGTGTGTGTGTATGTGTGTGCATGGTGTTGTGTATGGTGTGTGTATGTGTGTGTGTGTGTGTATGGTGTGTGTATGTGTGTGTGTATGTGTGTGCATGGTGTGTGTGCATGGTGTGTGTGCATGGTGTGTGTGTATGTGTGTGTGTGTATGGTGTGCATGGTGTGTGTGTATGGTAAGTGTGTATGTGTGTGTGTGTGTATGTGTGTGTGTTTTGTGTTTTTTTTTAAAGGGAGTACTCAGGAGTAAATGAAGGCATGAATAAAATTATAGGAGACCAGGATTCGCAAACATGAGATCACAACGAAGTTGACGTCACTCAGGTCTTTGTGTTTTTAACCAGCCATTTTATGAGAAGTTCTCACTAAATTGTATCAATTAGACTATCAACGTTTAAAGTTACACATAGTTGTCTGTGTGTGTGTTTGTGTGTGTGTGTGTGTGTATGTATTGGTTCTTTATACCCGGCTGGCGGTGTTAAGATTATTTTATCTAAGCGCATAGCTTCAATACTTGTGCAGTAGGCGACATCACAGTTTGTGTCTCTTGTCTTACAGCCGTGTTCATGTATTCGTATTAACCAGAATATAAACGTTCATGGTTACACACCGTTGTGTGTTGGCCCGTTATACTTCGGATGGCAATGTTTTGAGTTGCTTAGCCAAGCGCATACTATCTATAAATAGTGTGTGCTTGACTAAGAAATTCACAACATTGCCATCCGGAAATATAAGGGACCAACACACAAAACTATATATTATAACCGTGAACGTTTATAGTCTGGTCAATACATTTTAATGAGATAGAATTAAAGCGAATCAAGTATTTTCTAAGACGGACAAGGATTCGAAGGAAATGACCATTTGATTATTTTGTTTTAGCCCCAACAAAATACCAGATGTAGCTCGTGGAAATTACGTGGATTTTTCAATTCTAAGTTTAATACGATCCAAGGAACCGTTATCATATCATTAGCCAGGCATGCGGTCCTACCATTATCATCTAGAGATGTTCATGGGTCCTACTAAAAGCCGTCCAGAGCCGTCTGGTGCCCCAGGAGAGCCGTCCGGAGGTCATCTCAAGCATTTTCAAGACATCCGGAGGCCCTCCGACATGTACGAACCTTTCCAGAAGTCTTCCGCCTTCCGAAAGCTCCTCAAATTACGCCGAACGGCTCCGGACGGCTTTTAGTAGGACCCCTGTCATGTGATATTTCCATACGATGACACATATCGATACAATACGATGACACTGACACATATCGATACATTATTTATAGATTGAAAGGGCAACAAAAATCTCAAACAGTTTTATAACTGCTGAATGTCAAAAATAAACTGATAGCAATCAGTGGGCGTCATAATAATATTATGTGTGCCTTAAAATAAAACAAAAGGTCTTGTAGCGGAAACAAAATGTTTGTATCGGCCCCGAGTAGTCTCGGGTTATCTCAAACCGTTCTTGGTCCATAAAAGTCACACCGTCTATAAATGTAATCTTATTAGAGAGAGACTCAGAATACAAGGCAATGTGACGCGGTGTTTATCACGGCCCGACTGTCTATAAAAGGAACGAAATTGACGTCACTCAGCTCTTTGTTATTAGCCAGCAATTTTTATGAGTATTTCTCACATAATGTTTTCAATTTGACTATAAACGTTCAAGGTTACACCTGTAATATTGAAGGTAGGCAAGTTTATATCCGGCTGGCGGAAGTTGTGAGCTTTTTAGCTAAACGCATAGCATCAATTTGTTGACACATTTCAATGTGTATACAAGACACACAATCAAAATAAACATGAACTCATGATGTATGGTGTATAGTAGAATACTTGTCTCTCCTGGGTAACCACTCATCTCTTCTCTCATTCATTCATTCATTCTCTAATTCGTTTTTTCTTCTGTCGCTTCTTCTTCTTCTTCTTCTTCTTCCTTCTCCTCTTCTTCCTTCTTCTCCTCTTCCTATTCCTCATCTTCTTCTTCTTCCCCTCTCTAGGGAGTTTAGTCCGTTGGCTTAGTGGACAAATTGTGCAAATCGTGTAACCAGCATGAGTTGGGGTGTGGGGTGTTGATGTTCGAGTCTTCAAAAACTGTGGA
>NW_027624914.1:0-7631 GCF_034508935.2 Berghia stephanieae
ATAAATGTCTGGTCACTCAATTGCCTGTGGCCCTCAGCTCTATAGAGCTCAGCGTCCCAAACAACTACGGCCCTCCTTTATCAGCCGTTTTGATCACTATATCACGACGTGATCTAAGTGATCGTACGGCAGCCCATTCAAGACGGGTGAGGTTAGACCTCTTGATAGGTGTGGGTCGTAGTGCCTCGATCTGTCTAAGACAAGTCTGGATAAACAGGTCGAGTGTAGGGGACTTCCAGGACTAGGAGTCCAGTTTCTTTTACGTCGTGAGAAAGCGGCAAACGGATCCTCAGGGTCACGGTCATAGTTCATCATCTTTGAAGTGATACTTCAAGCGTAAAATACGCATGAAGCGACGTACATCCGACTCAATGCGGGACTGGTCGGACGTTCTTCGCAGTGGGATGAACTTGAGACCTTTCCTTAAGACCGATTCCTCTGCACTGCTCAACTGGATGGTCGTGGGGACAGAAACCACCAGCCGGTGGTTGTTGTGGTTCCTACTGGGGGGGGGGGGGAGGGAGGATAGCTCCAACATTGTCCATCACGTGGGTGGGTTCGCTGGTGGGTGGGGTGAATTGATCGCTTCCAGACTGGTCCCCGGCTGTTGGAGGGACTCCCAAACCACCAATGGTGACTGGCTGGTTATGGGTGCCATTAAGAGCAGTGGGTGAATCCACCGATGAGAGTGTTGCCGAATGAGAAGGGAGGTTATCGTCAAGATGTGTAATTCTGTTTGGAAAGAGAGCATCTAATTTACTGGTTTTGACATAATTTAAGCATGCATGGTAATGTTGATTACATAAATGTATGAATAACCTAATGGCTTTGTAAAGTAAATGATTATGATAAGTACGATGCCTCAAGCATGTGGAGGATGTGTCGATGGTGCGTGTTCATTTGGATATCTGTTTGCGAAGGATGTCTGTAGTAAGTCTAAGTCGTTGCATAGCACACTTGGATTCTAATTCCAGAAACTGGGAGAACTGGGATGAGGTTAGAGAGCCTAAAGAAGGCCCTCTCTCACCTCCCCTTCCCCCTTTTCTCTCTCTCTCTCTCTCTCTCTCTCTCTCTCTCTCTCTCTCTCTCTCTCTCTCTTTTTTTTTTCTTTCTTTCTTTCTTTGTCCCCCCCTCTCTCTCTCTTTCTCCCTTCCCCCCTCTCTCTCTCTCTAATTCCCCCTCTCTACCGGTCCGCCTCAAACCAAACCCCCCCCCCTCTCCCTGTTCCCCCCCTTTTTTTTGTTTGTTTGTTTTTGTTTTTTGTTGTTGTTTTGTTTTCTCTCTCTCTCTTCTCTCCCCTCTTTTCTGTCTATCTACCTATCTATCTGTCTATCCTCTATCTATTTATCGTTGTATTCCACTTTACTATCGCATCGTTCCTTCGCGAAGACTCGACCTTCGCTCATCCAACAACCCCCCCCCCACCTCCGCCGTGACCCTTTCACCTTGCCCCCTCCACCGCCCCCTACTGTTCCACTACAGCGTTCTACTACTACTACTACTACTACTACTACTACTACTACTACTACTACTACTACTACTACTACTACTACTACTACTACTACTACTAATACTACTACAACTACTACTACTACTACTACTACTACTACTACTACTACTACTACTACTACTACTACTACTACTACTACTACTACTACTACTACTACTATTACCAATATGTCTTATCTTCCATTATAATCTGGAAAGTTCTGTTCCCTGACGCTGACCTTTGCTTATCAATTAGATCATCCCACTGGGGCACCCTATCCTCTACCCACGCCACGCTAACATTTCATTCATACTGCAACCACCATTGAGTACAGACGATACAAGTTAGTTTTCATTATATTTTATTTGTTTTCCACGTTTATTTGTGTATTGTTGTGCTGACGAAGGGTTTGCACCCAAAACGTCCATTGTCTGTTTTGTTCCCATACGAAGCCTTCCCATTTTCACTCTTTCGTTAACATTTTACGATCACCGGCTTCAGGCAGCATTTACCGTTTTCTACTGGTACCAACCACAGACAGACGAGAGGTTGCGTACTCGTGTTTATGGTACCAACTAGTGCGGGGCGGTCCTTGGCAAGCTTAAGGACCACGGTCCTACGGTCCTTGGGAAATGAAGACCGCAAGGACCGGTCCTAGGACATTCCTGAGAGACTGTTGGAAATTCGAACCGGTTTGACCTTTAAGACCGTGGGATCGTTCATTCTTGAACCGTTAAAGACCGCTACACGATGAAAACCGTGGTCTACAGGAGTAAAACACACGGAGTAGTCACACTCATTTCAAATTGTAACCTAATTAGAGAAGAGGGATGATGCCTTCTTTATTTGCTCACCGTACTTCATTGTTACTTCGATAATTTAAAAAAATTTGAAATTTACCCCCCTTAACGGGGATAAGGGCCCCCCCCCAGGCGTTGATCGAGTTGTTCGTGGCGTTGATACACACACGCAACTCCTCCCCCCCCCCCCCCCCACACACACACACCTTAGAGGGCAGCGAGCATTGAAGAGTAAGAGAGAGAGACGTGAAGTTATAATAAGAGGGGGTGGATGAGATAATAAGAGGGGTCGATGGTGACTTTTCGCCAGATCTAACAAACTCAGCTACCCATTCATTGCTGAGTAGACAGGGATTCAGAAAAAACTCGACTGCACCCGGGATCGATCTCTGGCCCTTTGCGTATAAAGAGAGTGCTCTATCAACTGAGCTATCGGGGTCCCCAAATTTCTATTGGACTTTTTTAAAATTCAGACGTTATAACTGGGTTTTTTGGAAGGAAAAACTAATGAAACTCATATTATTTGATTAGTAAAAACACCAAACGAAATTTTAATATTATTGTATTATTTTAAATGACAAAACTGCGATAGAAAGGAGTGGTGACAAGAGATGGACAAAAGAAAACAAAAAATCGGATTTGCTACTTGCTAGGTTCGACACACACACACACACACACACACACACACACACACACACAAACACACACATCTTTAGTAGTCACATACATTTCAAACAATAACCCATTAGAGAAGAGGGGTCATGCCTTCACCATAGATCATTGTCATTGCGATCATTATGGTGTAGTAAATTTTGAAATTTACCCCGTATAATGGAATCGTCCAAGGCGTGCGCCTCCTGTTCCCCCCATCTCACACACGAAAGGGCGGTTTGCGGAGTGGAGGTTGGTGGTCGTCTGCCTGTATGGTCGTCTGTGTCGTTTAGTGTATGGCAAAGGGGTGTGGGTGCGATTAATTAAGTGGGATGGGTGGTGATTGGTGGAAGATAGGCAACCAAGGCAACGAATCGCTGGGGAAGTAGTAGGCTATGGCGCGAGACCGTGGAAAGAAGTGAGGACCGCCGCCGGTCTTCCCCTATGGGACCGGTCCCCGGTTCATAGCTAAAAGACCGTGGGACCGCCGGTCCAGACCGGTCTTCAGCGCGGCACTAGTACCAACCACAGACAGACGAGAGGTTCAGACTGGAGGGAGGGACGTAGGCTGGTTTGCGCGCGCTCTCTCTCTCTCTACACACACACACATACACATACAATACACACACACACACACACACACACACACACACCAGTAACAGTAACATGACCAGGAACTTGTTCCTGGTGGAGGTTCCTGGTACTAGTTCCTGGTTGAGCTATGTTCCTGGTGTTACTGTTCTCGGTAACCAAAACCCGTGCGGCACTAGAAAGGAGTGGAGTTGCCTCGATAATAGGTAGCTAGAGTAGGTAAAGCAAAACAAACGTGAAAGGAACATGGTCAATGGCATCAAGATGAAGAGTAAGTTTAAGTTGTCGGTAAAATAATTAAGTCGGAGGACTTTCATCCTCCTTAGTCTTAGCGTATTCAAATCTGTCACCTCCACCCATAGGAACGATGCTTTTTTCTATTATTGGAGTTGGAGGATGTTAGGGTAAAAAACAAACAAAACAAAAAGAAAACCGCGTCTATCTTCTTTTAGCACATCATCACTCTGACTCTCTTCTCCACTTGTACTGCAACTAAATCTACACATGAAAAGGGAGATCTTATTAGCGGCCATGGCTATAGACTTTCATATGTCCACCAATAAATATTAACTAAAGTTTCATAGAGAGAGTGGCTTGGAGTTGGGTAGGAGAGGAGACTACTAGGAGGGAGATTAAAATCTTGGTCCCTGGCCAATTTTGGCTTCCTAACCTAATGACAATGTAAAACCGTATTTTCGTTTATGGAACTGTTTCTCTTTATGTTGAAGAGGCGAGTTTGATTTTTTTAAAAACTCTATTTATTACTTGTTTGGTTTTGCTGCTGTTCAAGTTCATATTCATATTCTTTCTTTATTAATTTCTTTTTTTTTTAAACTGGCTTAGCAATGGCAATAATAATACCACCCTGCCGTACGGTGATAATGGTGTAGAAGGCTATATTCAGTATACTGTGATAATAGTGCGGGAGACTATATTCACTATAATGGTGTGGAATTAGTGGAATGATATATTCACTGTACGGTGATAATGGTGTGGGAGACTATTTTCACCGGACGGTAATATCTTGGTGGGCGATTTTGATCGGTAGCTGTAATCAATTTGAATCCACCATTCCGCTGCTATTATTATAGCTGTGGGAGGCCTTACGAAATATTCGCTCAACTAATCCTACGAATAAATACACCCTAGTACCTTTAATTTTTACTACCCTAATAGGGGAAACTAACGACCTCTAGCTAACCTGCTAAAATAACCTGACACACTATTTTCACCGTGCTAAATTATTTGTGTTGGACGGCCTATAACTTGCAATCTCTTTTCTGACTTGGGGGGGGGGGGGTCATGATAATGATATTACAAAGCTTTTTTTTTAATTTTTTTATAGCAATAACTAGATAGAAGAAAATAATCGTCCCTTAAACAGAAACTGAAATGTGGTTTTACGCGGGGAAGCCAAAATCTTGGTCTTTCTAGCCAAGATGGCCCATTTTGGTCTCCCTAGACACTCATATAGTTCAGTGGTGTTAGACACTTTGATAACTCAATTCACGTGGCTGCCAATATGGCTCACTGTACTGTCAGGTGAAACATTTTTTTACGCTTTACTGTTTAGGTCACCATGGTCATGGCGTTATTTGTGAAAGTAGCTGGCTAATTTTGGTACCATAATTTTAAAGGTTTTCATGCAAGGTTTTTAATGGTGTATTTCATTCTTAATTTCTGATGATTGTATTTTTCAGAAAGCAAATGCTAAAAGTCAATTTTCAAATCATAAGAATAAGAAATTTTAATATTATGGATCCATATTAATTATGTTTAATACATCATAAGAATTGATACACTCGCACACTTTTTTATTTTAGTCGCCGTCATCAACTATTCTTTTTTAGGACAAAAACCTCATCTTTTTTCAATTTTTATTTAACCCTGATTTTTTCCATACTTACCATACATGAAAATGATTATATACGAAAATAAAGCTTATTTTCTGACCTTTAATTAGATGTTTAAAATGATACCCAACACTTGCCATTTATTTTTTAATTGAAACAAAATTACTGAAAAAAATATGTGGGGCGCGTTCACTGCAAAACCCTAACTTTCCCGATCGCCACGAGACAATGGTTTTGAGGCAGCAGTGAGATCACATATTCACTCTGTAAAATTGACTGAGATTTTCACCTGAAAATAGATAACTCTTGAAGCTTTTCTCGTAGAGAGAAAAGTAAGGTATCAAATTAAATGCTTTTTCATGCCCCATCTACCTGACTGGGTCAAATTGCAAATTGAGATGTTTTGAGTTTGAAAATTTATCAAAGTTCAAAGTGCCTAGTGTTGTTATTTTTCTAATTTCAAAAACAATTTGATAGTTGGTTGTCATTTAACGGCAGATGCCATTATTAGTTACTGCGTTTCCTACAGTTTCAAGATTGCAAGTGATGGGAAACATTGTTTCATCGGGTTATAATACCAAAAAAACCTCCCCTACTTAGGTATGCTAAGAACCTAGGGAAGTCCGTACCATGATAATAATATAGTATTGGAGATACCAAACTACTAATAAATGCAACCTGAACCGTCCAACATGTCCGTAGGCATGGAGAGATTTAGCTTGATTATTAAAAAAAGGTATAGCCCCTCAAAAATGGACCTGAAAGCAAATTTTTGTAAAAATTCAAATATCCAATTTTCTGAACTGAAAATTTGGTTTTCTTCATGTCTCATGTAGTCTTTCAGAGCTATTCGGCCCATGGAGCAGAGATTATCCGCTTTCTATAGTGTGAAACAAGACAGTAGTAATGGATTGCTACCATTTGAGTAGTGCAGTGGCTGTGGCAAAGTGCTTTCCACCAGATCTAACAGATAGAGCTACCCGATCACTGCTGGGTGGATGGGGGGTGGATGGGGTCAGAAATATCGGCTGCACCCGGGATCGATCTCGGTCCATTGCATGTGAATCAAGTGCTCTACCAGCTAATCTGTCGATTTTGATGGTGAATAAAATAGAATGAAATAACTATATATTACTTTATATGGCGACACAACACATAATGTAATACTAGATATCTCCAGTATGTTGGTAAGCATAAAAATAGAGCCTATAAGAAGGGAAGCATGTTTTTTCTGCTTAATTTGCAAATGACATTTACAATAACAACAAAATACAAGTGACATTCAGTTCTTTTTGTGGATTTTTTTTTCTATTTCTTCTTAATAACATAATTAGTATTAGATATCTCCACAGGTCAGATGGATCTGTAGTGTAGTGAGTAGTGGTGAAGTTGTTTGACCCTGAACTGGAAGGTCCCGGGTTCAAATCACTTGATTCAACGGGTGATTGAATTACCCTAATTTAAGGAAGGTTTGCAAGTTACTATTATTATATGAATCTGTAAAAATAGTTTTATAATTTTTAGATTGGCCAGTAATTCTGTGCTCGTTGACAAAAATATGGGCTGTACAGAAAAAAATTTGAACCCTGCTTTTATATGTGTGACCTACACATTGGGCAGGCATGACAATTTGAATGATGGGTTTTGACTGGAATGCATTTTTATTTAGTGATTTTGTATTCTGGCACTGTGCTATTTATCTTTGTTTTGGTGGTCTAACTGGATTTTACGTATGTATTCATGTTTTAATACTAGGAGGGTTTTGAACTCGAATGTCCCTTGTTTAGTGTTTTGCTCTTTTTACATTTTATGTAGGCATCCTGCATATATATTGTAGATGTTATAACATTCAGTTTTGTACATTACATTAAAGTTGATTAATCTAAATTTCAGATGGCATTCCAGTATCTGTAGTGGTGTTCGTGTTCAGCCTGGCAGCACCAAAGATGGGCAACTCAAAGGTTAAAGGGTCAGGGCCATGATTCAGCTTTAACTATAAAATCATTTCCTGGACATGATATTTGAGTGAGTAGAAATCCCATTAACATAACCTGACCCCAAAAAATGTGACCAATCTCAATGAAGCAGTATTATTTCGGGGTGACGCTTCGAAAGTTAATATTATAAGATCATTGAAATCTTGCATTTATTATTAAATTTTTAAATTTTCTATTGCTGTTGCACGAGCTTGAGGTGCATGCACTGGGACTGAGTTCAAAGTTGCAGGTATTAAAGAATATTACTATT
>NW_027624915.1:0-7633 GCF_034508935.2 Berghia stephanieae
TAAAACAACATACAAACAACATACAACAACATACATAATACTAATACATACATACAATAATACATACATACATACAAATACTACTACAACATCAACCAACAAAATTACATACATACATACATACATATTTACATAATACAACATATTTCAAATACCAGACATACACATAAACAACTACAGCATCAAACAACAACAACATAAAAACATACAACATACTTTACCATACAACAGACATACATACATACATACCAAAATAACTTACTTCATAACAGACATCCATACAACATACATACATACATACATACATACTTTACAACATACAACATCCCATTACATACATACATACATACATACAATACAAACCATACATACAACATACATACAACATTCAAACATACTACAAAACATACAGACATAATACATCAATACAAAATACATCCAACATTACATACATACATACATACAGACATACATACAGACATACAATACATACATGACAACATACAACATACTTACATACATACAACATACATACATTACATACATACATACATACAAACATACATACAACTAAACATACATACCATACATACAGACCATACACAACATACATACATACATACATTACATACATAACATACATACATACATACATACAGACATACATACATACAATACAGTACATACAAGAAATACATACATACTACTACCATACATACATACATTACTAAAATACATACATACATACATACATACATACTACATACAACAATACATACATACAGACATACAGACAGAACATACTTACATACATTAACATACATACATACATACCAAATACCATAAACATAAAACAAACATACATACATTACATACCAACATACAACATCATACATAGACATACATACATACATACATACAGACATCATACATACTTTACATCCCATACATACTTTGACATACATACAACATTACATACATACATACCATACTACAGACATACATACATACAGACATACATAACATACATCAATACATACATCCCATACATACATACATACAACATACATACATACAGAAAACAACATACAACATCATCAACATACATACATACATACCAGACCTCATACATACATTACATACACTACAACAGACATACAAACATACAACAAAACATACATACATACATTGACATACAACAACTACATACAACATAGATCATACTTTACATACACTACAACATCATACATACATACATACATACATACAATACAGACATACAACTTACAACATACACATACATAATACATACAGCAAAAACTACAACATACATACAGACATACATACATAAATACATACAACATACATACATACATACAACATACATACATACATACATACATAAACATACATACATACAACAGACATACAGTACATCATACATACATACATACATACAACAACAACTACATACATCAACATACATACATACCAACAACAACATACTATACATTTACCATACATGACAACATACATACATACGACAACATACAATACATACAGACATACTTTACATACATACATACATCCCATACATACATACATCATACATACATACATACAGACATACAAGACATACCATACATACAGACCACAAAACATACATAACCCCCCCCCCCCCACCCAAACCCCCACCCCCCCCCCCCCATAAAACCCATTCCCATACCTAAATCACCAAACCACACCCCCACCCCCACCCCCTAAGCAGCCCCTAGCCAACGACAGAAATTTGAAAATCCCTGTATCCTAAACGGTCCAATATGACCCCAGGAAATGTACCAGGGGAAATACAGCCCCAATAACGGCGTATGTCAGTGTACGCCCCATAGAAAACCTCACATGTAAGGAAAATTTTACAATTTAGCAACTTCCTTAAAATTTATAAAGGGCCAGCCCACTGTTTAAAAAAATATGCCCTATCGTGACGAAAAAATTTGTGCGTCATTGAATTGAAATAAATGTACACACTTAAGGGAAATTAAAATTACTTCATCACACGTTCGAAGCGGAGCAAAACTATAACCCACCATCATTTTTTTATTTTGAAATCCAAACAGATTACAGCTATATTCTTGCCGGTGTTTGTGTCATCTTTAAAATTTACATTCTTTTGTGAAACAACTTCAACATGAAAACCAAGTAAGTCTTCAGTAATGTTGGCAATTTTGTTTTTAAATCAATAGAAAAAATTTAAATTCACGTATAACATTTCAATTCGTTCTGTGTAACTTAAAATGTCCGTGTTCAATCTCTACAATGCTCTATTGTATATATTGGTAATATTCCAAAAGCCATATGTGAAAAATACAGGGATTCTAGAATTGTATAAACCTGCTAGACACTCCGATCTCAAAAAAAACGCTGATTCCTTTTCCCATATGTAAACTATCATTAGATGAAAAATATTTCTTTGTGGGACCCCAAAAAGGATAGAACAAATTAGATAATGGGATCAAAAACGCCCCGACTCAGTATTTGGAAACTTTTGAAAACATTCCAACCCAGGCAGGCTTTTGAGTTGTGATAATTTTTGCGTTTGTGTTACCTTTTGGTTTTGGTATGTGTAGCAGTAAATGGGTTTTTTGCGCTTATGAATTAAATAATATATTGCATGATATTACACAAGTATTATGGCATCATTTCAAAATAAATACATTATTTTTATTTTCAATTCTGTTTAATGCGACTATGGGTCTAGTGGAAACATTCGCCTTTGGATCGAAAGGTCCAGGTTCGAGCCCCGCTCTAAGTGGCGCATTGTTGTGTCCTTGGAAAAGGCTCGATTTGTCTCACCGATTCGGGAGTAAAATGTGTACCTGGTCGTTTACAGCCATGTCTAGTCCAGGAAAATGCAATATCGCCTTACAGGCGTCATGTTCATTCTTACATAATAAGTGTTGCAGTTGGCTGGGGAAAACTTAAAAAGAGCGTTTAATCTCTAAAAAGCCCTTTAATATAAATTGTTAACATTTACAAAGACTCATAATCTATAAGTAAAATTGTCGTTACAGCATGAACCAAAAACGCGTGTAAATCTAAATGTTTCAACATAACAAACGTTTTCCCTGGTTGAATCTCCCTAAATTATCTTTACTTTAACCGAAATTGATATGACAATTTGGTAATTAAAAAGAAAAGATTATGTTAGGCGAGTTCTGTGGATTTGATTTTCCTGAATTCACAAAATACGCGGCAATCCTGGATTTTGCACGTTCTTTTATCGGTAGATCGCGCACTGGTTTTCGTAGATTTCCCCAAAAATTCCCAACAATCCAGGATTTTGCACGTTCTGTACATCGGAAAATCGCGCACTGGTTTTCGTAGATCCACAAAAATTCTCAACAATCCATGTATTTTTGCACAGTTCTGTACATCGGTAGATCGGGCACTTGGGTTTTCGCAGATCCACAAAATTCTCAACAATCCATGGATTTTGCACGTTCTGTACATCGTAGATCGCGCACTGGTTTTCGTAGATCCACAAAATTCTCAACAATCCATCGATTTTTGCACGTTCTGTACATCGTAGATCGTGCACTGGTTTTCGTAGATCCACAAAAATTTTCAACAATCCATGGATTATTGCACGTTCTGTACATCGGTAATCGCGCACTGGTTTTCCCAGATCCACAAAATTCCCAACAATCCATGGATTTTGCACGTTCTGTACATCGGTAGATCGTGCACTGGTTTTTCGTAATCCACAAAATGCCCCCAAAAATCCATCGAATTTTTGCACGTTCTGTACATCGGTAAATCGCAAAGCACTTTTTTTGGCTCTAACATTTTACGCATTCTGCAGATCGATATAACTTTTACTACTTCTTGGGTACACTTACACATCTGAGACATGTCGATTGTGATGTCAATAATTAATTTCTATTACTTATAATTCAATGCCCATCTAACGGACGAAACACACACACAAACACACACACGACAAAAAACACACACACACGCGTTCATGCATTCAAATTCTAACCGATGTGTTTTATGTCAGAATGCAGAGAAGATAATTCAATTTTTAAAAATAGAACAACGTAAATCGATTGGATTATTCAGGTTAAGTCCCCGAAAAATGTAACTGAACCTCCGTCCCATGTAGCGGAAGAATGCAAACCCTTTTCTTTAGGGATCGTGTTGTGTTTCTATATATGATCAACGCAAAACAAAGAGTAAATACATTTGTTACTAAAAATTCTAAAACAAGCGTTGATGACTGTCGACCAAAATAATAACATAACATAAAAGTCCAGTAGCGTTCAACAGTATATATAAATAAAATATATATAAATATATATATATATATATAAAATATATATATATAGAGAGAGAAGAGAGAGAGGAGAGAGAGAGAGAGAGAGGAGAGAGAGAGAGATGATTAAAATATAAGACTAGGCAAAGCAACTTTAAAAGTGCAGTGTTAAACTGTTAGTCTCCCAGTCTGAGGGGACTAGGTCAATTCCCAATGACGAAAATTGAAACAAAAATATTTAAAATTCTTTTCATTGAAAAAAAAAGAATTTATTTATTTAATATATTTATAATAATAATAATAATTTAAAAATAATAATTAATAATAATAAATAATAATAAAAATAATAATAATAATAATAAATAATAATAATAAATAATAAAAAATAATAATAATAATAAGAATAAGAAGAAGAAGAAGAAGAAAAGAAGAAGAAGAAGAATAAGAAGACGAAGAATTATAAGGACCCTCCGCACTAGGACAAACTGTCCCAGGACGAAATTTTTTCCTGTTCCACTAAAGAAATCTTCTATTCAAAACAGGTATCCCCCCTAGGACATGACTGTCCCAAATATACCTCGCGTATCGCTGCGCAAATCATAATCAACATGAATGAAATAGAAGTTGCATACTTCTGTGCTTTACTACTTATGGAAAGAGAAAAAAATATTGGTGCCATCCTTTAATCACCCAAAGATGCTCAAGGGTCAATTCCATAAAACCATGGTGATCTCCGATCTTATCCTGAAATGTTTTTCTTTGGAATCACGTCGTTTTACCCAGGCGCAAATGATACTAGTTCGCTGAAGAAAGCAATCTTTGCAAGACAGCGTCTTTTCAAGAGAAATAAGAGGGCCAGCATCCTCGACGGTAAAGGGTCTTTTCAAACGTAACCGAAAGGTCCCAGGCTCGATCACCCGCTGCCCGCGCGTGTAAACCTTGCGCAAATCACCTCACGGAGCTTTAATTTGCGGGGGGTGTACTGCGGGCAAAAAGCCTGGGGTTATAGCTCGCCCAGCTCAATTTGTGGCGCTGCACTGCGGCCTGACGCCTATTTTCTTTTTCAATCTTCCCTTGGAAATAGACATATAGAAAAAAATTCCCTATGGGATGAAGAAAGGAATTTAAAAAAAAAAACTTTTAAACCGTTATCTGTCTGCTCCCAAAGCTACAGAACCATGGATAAGTTCCGGATCTATAAGCTTAGGAGGCAGGATGGTCGAGTGGTTAGCGCGTTGTACCTGGGCTCAGAGGTTCTGTGTTCGATTCCGACCGAAGCCAATTGTACTTTCCTAGTGCAATAAAATCACTCCCCTCCATATCAGGTGTAAAAGGTACCTGTCAAGCTAGGATAGTACCAAGTTATATTTGGACGCATAAGCCCTGAACGATCGACTGACCGAACCGTGATTAATTTTTCTCGCTTCCTCTCGCTAATCTCGTCACTCCGGAATAAATAGAGGAGGGGGAACTTAAATATATAACGCAATGAAAGTTTTTGTCCGATGCCGGTGGTGGATGTCACCCCCAAAACTTTCCTTTTAAATGAGATCTTGAGATTCTTATCCAGTCATCGATTGCTCGTTTGACAGCTCGGTGTGAACAGTTAGGAGATCATCTCTTGATTTATGGACAGGCGGCTTTTCGTAAAGGCGGTGAGTGTTGTATGGAAAAGATACCGATGACCGATGGGTTTAAAAAGTGGTTGTGTAACCCAATAGCCCTGCCCCACTCGACTGCCAGGTCTGTATGTAATAGTTTTCGTCACCATCCCAAGGCTCAGGAATTAATTAGTGAGGCAAAGGACTCTCAGCATATAATAAAAAACAACGCAAATTTGTATTTTAAACACTTTTGAATCACAACGAGATACATCAGTGTGCTCGTCGCATTGAGAATTAAAAAATGAGAAAATAAATCAAGGAAATCGACGGGAAAATAAAGAAACATCATTAAATTCAAAAATTTGAGAAATATTTTTTTCAAAATCAATCTACTAGAAAAAAATGTTATTTCTAAGTCAATTTTTTTTTGAAACAAAGATAAATGTTCTCCTTTTTGCAAGCTGATTCAAACAAGTGGTATTCAAATTTTATCGTATACTAACATTTGAAGCTACAAAAAAAGGTGTTTTTGTGTAATCAAATTCACACACCCGCGCGCACACAAAAAACATATAAAAACAATACACAAACAATCACATCCCGGTCACTATTGCCTATACATTAATGTTAAGTAAAAAACCCATGCTGATTGTCACTAACCCCCCCCCCCCCCAACCTTTCCCACCACCCAAAGTACCAGCGGCCTTTTCTTTTTAAAGTCGATCAGGTCTCCCCAAAGCCCAACACCTCGGTCGTTTTGGATCACCCCCCCCCCCCCCCCCACCCCCCACCCCACCTTTCCCCCCAATCAATTTATTTTTTCTCTCCGTTCAGGGGAAGCGCCACAGCACAATTACTATATTTAAGACACTGACCTTGCCCCTCCCCTAACACATGGAAGGGGGGGGCGGGTAGCCCCGCTTTTCCCCCGTTCGTCGTTAACCAAAAGCAATCCAAACTATCCTCTATCACGTGACCTTTTTGATCCGATGCGCAACGCTTTAGAGCCTTCACTATCCAGATCCGTTCAGGGACGTAGAAGGCTAGTCCGTTTAGGTTCCCGTTTGGCCCTCGATCGGGGCCCCAATTTTTGTTTTAAAATCTAATAATCTGCGTGGCACGCCCGTGCAAAGGGTTTTTAAACAAATGGTTATTGTCCGCTTCACGCTTTGAAACCAAACACCTGCCCATTGGGTGCAAGGCCCTTTGAAAGGGCTTAATTTGTTTTCAAACACAAGTGGCTCAAAGGACAAATTAAGGACAAAATGTTTTCATTGAAATTTCCCCACAAGTATTATAAAAATAAAAGATCCCCCATTTACGGAATAATATACACGGTTTTTTGACACGTTACTGTTTGGTCAAAAAATGTGACACTTCTTAAAAAATGTTTTAAAAAAAACGTTATTTAAAAACCGAAAATGTTTAATTGCTATGCATTCACCGTGGGTTTTATCACTAGGTTAATTTAGAACTGTTATTTTCTTTTTTAAATATTCAAAACTGAAAAAATAAAAAAAAACAAAGTGGAATTAAAGTAAGCTTTGTTTAAAATACGAAAACAGATAAAAATGGACGTTTCGGTTTTCCCCCTTTATCAACAAAAAGGATGAAAGAAGGTTGGGCTATTGTTGAAATAAATACAATGGAATTGGAAAAAAATTTCAAAAAAATTTGGATATAGGATTATAGTGGGTTTTTAATAAATGGCGCG
>NW_027624916.1:0-7633 GCF_034508935.2 Berghia stephanieae
TAGTAAAAATTTTCTAGAATTTACTTTTGAAGCATCCAAGAGAAAGTAAGACATAGGGAACGGAAAAAATAGGATCAGATTAGATTCCAAGAGCGTATCACCAATGTACTTAGTTGAGATCACCTTAATCCTTATCCGGACACAAGAACAAAATCCAACAAAGAGGAACACACTCAAATGCTTACATATACTTTAAAAAAAATAACAAATATAGTAATAATACATAACAGAGAGATGATTTACAAGGAAAAAAATATCATCTCCCAAAACAATAAATATGCATTTGACTGCTTCCCTCCCAGCTAGGACTCCGGAGGGCCAGGAAAAAAACAAGTAATCTCATTCCAAACAAAGACCTGAAAGCATGTTGGAAAACAGATATAAGGGATAGAAGACACAGTGTGTACCTCCCGCCCGCTATGGAGCTTTCCACAATGAGATCAAAATTCAGAAGGGAAACAATAAAAGAAAGAATTCAACTGCCTCAACTTTGATAAGGACCAATACACAAGAAGCACAATTGTAAAATAAATGAAATAACTTAAGATGGTTAGAAATGCATAACTACCAACCTGGTACAATCATTTGAGGGGGCGTTTTGGGAAAAAATTGGGTGAGTTCAGATAAAAAGTAAACGATTGCATATATGTTTTCTTTCATGGCAACATAATGGTCTGTAAGTAGTATACTAAATAGTAGTTATAGTAAAATGCACCTCTAAATATTAAGAATTCCTACTTCTTTACTTTGACAAGATAAACACACCTAAAAATGGAGTATACTTATTTTCTTGAACCAAACCGTTACAAAAGCTTGCTTGAAAAAAAAAAAATTAAAATCAGATGAAGATGTTTTTAAAGGGATTAAATTTATATATTTCATAAATTAATAAAGGGAAATAATCATTGTCATCTTTAATCAATATAACAATTGATTTCTTATTGAATACCTTCCAATCAAAAAGGTGGATTTAATTTATTCTAATTAAAAAATAATATTTGTAACAAATAGTGAAAGTATCAATACTGTCTTAGAAAAATTCAAAGTATATCGAGGCTAACATCCATATCCTATGCAAATCTCCAATACATTATGAAAGGTTTGAGTAAAATACAGGCGTCATATAAACGAATGGAACTTTTTAAATTGTTGAAAATCATTTATGATAGAGGGAAATTCAAATTAAAGAGCTACACAAATGGAATTATGCTCTCACTGGACACCAATAATAATGATAAAAATAATAACAACAATAGTAGTATAAATAATAGTAAATAATATGGATCAATAATAATAATTTATTTGGCTCCATGGCTTTTTTACCACAATTAAATCAAAAATTACAAAATACGGATTTGAACTAAAAATAAGCACTTACTGACTCAGGAAGTCAAATACGGAACAAATCCGTTTTTAACAGAACGGTTGACAGCTATGGTTCTACAAAGCATTTGTCTCTCAAGCTGAGCAAATGAATGTTCAAAATATAAAAAAGGATATTGCAATGATGAACAGATTGTACTATATAAAGATAAAACGTTTTTGTAAACCCCCAAAATATGTCAATAACACTATACAATACAATGAATGTAATACAAATCAAATTCATGATTGTCATTACACCGATTGAAACGCTCTTTCCCTTCTAATATTTATTTCTTTCATTAAAAATCTTTGTCTTCACCAAACTAATTATGTACCTTCCCAGGATTCCTTTTTGTGAAAATACCCTGTGGTGTTTTAAGAACAGAATAATTTCAGACTTTCTAGGTAAGAACCCCTTGAACCATGTGCTGAAACATCTTCGACAAAGTTTTTAAAATATGATTTTGACTCATCTGTATCCTCATCTGACCATGACAGTATCTCCGTTTTTTTGCTTGAATTCCTCTTGGGTTCAGTTTGTTTGGAAGAACACGTAAGCTGTTTTGGCACTCCCTGCTTCACCATCAAATATTTCTTCTTGATTTGCAGCTGTTACTATGGATTTTCCAAAATTTGCATTTAGTCTCTATTCACTACAAAGTCATTTGTTTCAATGTTTCAATTTCCTTCCCCCGTGACCGATGCGAGTTATCAATTTGACCCAAAAAATGACCAACTTCTGTTATTTCTCGTATTGCAAGTGGACACTGATAAATGTTTTGATTGATTGATTCACTGTGTCCCATATGTCGATAGAAGACATCTCTCTCGTGTTGTGGGGCATCAAGTAAGGCAAATAATGTCGAAGCTCGGTGCCTGAATTTATTCAGCTATTAACAACGGGGTTTCTCTAAATCCTTTACTAAGGAAGTGACATATTTGATGGCAATGTAACCACTTACATATCTTTGGATATTCCTGTATTTGGAAAAAGAAATGGGTTGTCTGAAATATCAACAGCTTTACGCTCCTGTGCAAGTTTCCTTAAAGGCTGAATTGTGTCATTGGGTATCAACACAGGGACCAACATCTTGCTTCCCTTTCCAGACTGATAGGCCAGCTTATACTTCTCAAGGTAACGCTTTTTCCCAGAGGATCAGTGACATGTTGTACAAGCTGGGGATCAACCCATACACCTGAATCTGCATCATTCCAGTCTTTTAACAACATCCTTGCGGGTTTTCTCCGCCTCTCCTCGCATTAAACATTGTAAGCCTACTACGATGACATTGCGAAGCCTAACAAACATATGTGAATCAAATAATTGATAATCATCCTCACAAATACGGACCATCTCTTCAGTAATAAATTGCCGTAGCTTCTTTATATCATTCTCTAATGGCATCTCTTTGGGTTTTCTCAAATTTGTTCTCTTTGCTTCACATTGAACTCTGGCTGTAAAAAAAATACTATCCCAATTATAATCCAGGACAGCTTTGAACAAATCTATCTCTGCGGATTCTTCCATTTTGTTTTGCATTAAAATTCCCCTTTTAAGAAATTAATTAACTTTTTCAATATAAATCCAATTGAAAGCTTCAAGCCTGCTTTCAATGTCCCATCCTCTTTCAAAGTCATTTCAGAAATGGTTTGCGATATTTCATTAAAGTTACAACGCTTCACCACGTCCTCTCCAGAGAAGAAGGTTGATTTGTTCCTTCCTAGTTTTTAAAATCAAATTTCCTAAGATGCGTAAATCACTCATTATAACTTTTCTCTCCTTCTTTGAACTTTTACTCCACAATTTTGTTCCTAACAATACTATAGCTTTGTCTGATCGACACAAATTTCCCACTTCATCATTCCGAATTTGTCAAGAATATTCTCCTTTATTTCTTTACTTGCATTGGGAGCCACGGGGTAAAATTTTACAACCCCAGTACACAGAGCATGCTCAGTACTACATTTCTTTTTGTGTTCATAAACCCTTCGTCCAGAGTAAAACCCCTTACAGCCAGCACACATAACAACTTCATGTGACCCTTGTGCTCTCTCACGCATAACTATTGAATTGTTTCTAGTGTTTTAATAAAAAATGCCCTTTTTCTTGAATTCTCCCTTGTTCTATCCCTTTCCTTTACAGGCTGTTTCATGGCCTCTGTAACTTCTGTCTCATCTTTGTGTTTCCTCATCAAATGCCTTGAGAAGTTTTGTTTGCAACTGTCCACAGTATGGACAGGGTCTCCTTGGCTTTTTGTATTTCTCTGGAAAAAAAAAGAAGAAAATAAAGCACATCATGCTATGAACTATGAAAATAAATCAATAGACAGATCGTATGCACATCAGCTACATGACAGCGATAGAGAGGAATAGCATTCCAAAAATGGGACCCTGTAATTTGTGGAAAAAATACAATCAATCAATTTTTTCCTTTTTACAATAAACATGAAGAGCCATTTTTTAATTTAAAACCCAAAAAACAATTAGCTGGTTAATAATGCAAATATAATAAAAAAATTTTAGAAAGGGAACATATTTCTAAGTTTTAATAGTTCAACTGTGCTTGGGTAAATATAATACACCAACCCGGGGTTTTAGTAAACCGTTTTTAAAACCCAAATCTTTAAATCCTCCCCCAGGACCCAAAACACAAAACAATTTTTTTTATCACTACGATTCTGGACATAAAAACGGTTGTCATTGCAAACCAATATAAACTTCCTAACCTTGCAAACTGCAATATAGTTAACAAAAAAAGTTGATAAACATTACGTGAAAGATTTTTTGGGACAAAATGCGAGATCAAAATTTATAATCCCAACAAAAGGCTTTTTTAAATTTTTTCCGGGAAACGCATCATTTTCCTTTTTTTTGGTCAAAAAAAAAACAAACGACTTCAAATGTGGGGGGGCTCATCAATAAATTTTTACTTCAAAATAAAAAGAGGAAGGGTTTTAAAATTTTGTGTTATTGTTGGCGAAGTCCATGAAAAGGGAAAAAATTTTTTAACAAAAAAAAAACCTAGGAGTTCCCCACTGGTTTTAAAACAGTGTTGCCCTTTTGTCCTAAAAAATTTTTTGGTTTGCGCCTAACAGACTGCAGGTTCACCCTTTTGTGGAAAATGTGTTTTGTCCACCACAAAATTTTGGTGATGTAAAAGAAATTTTTGACCCATGGTGCCAACTGTGGTTTAAAACCGCTAAAAAAATTTTATGATTTTTTTTTAATGTACATATTCCCACAAATGAATCATGTGATATGGAACTTTGTTCTGCATCATTTTCAGGCTCTGAGTTGGAGTCTATATAAAAAAATAAAAACAACAAAAAAAAGGCCTAAAGGGGACTACATGGCAAGTTTTTCTCAAAACTCTTAAACAAAAAATCATGCCTTCTTTTGCTGAAAAAGGTTTTTTTAAAAAAATTTTTACCTTTTTGACTATTGTCCTTTGGAAAAAAAAAAAAATTTAAAGGGTCCGAAACCCTTCTGGCTTTTTTCTTTTAAATTTCAAAAAAACCGGTCAGATTTGGGCCCAAGGGGGCCCGGAAATATAATTCCGGGAAACCAATCGGGCTATAACCCCCATATCCTATGTTATTTTTTTCGTTCAAGATTCAGGGTACAGTCCCCCTTAGGATAATCGCAATCCCCTTGGGGATCATCAAAAATGTTGGGTTTAAAACCGAAATTCAGTTTCCTGTCCACTATTTCAACATTTTACACATTTATTGTAAAACCTAAAACCAGTAAATAATATTTTAGGTCAACCCCCAATATAGGGGGCAATTTGATTGAAACAAAAAACCCTTTATGGCAGCCCCGTGGATTTGTCAACCAAAAGGGGCAGCTATGAAGCAAGCCGATATCTTATTCGGGGTTTGGGAAGAAGTTTCAATTTTTTTTTCTAAAAACAATTCAACATTTTTTCAGAGTTAAAGAAAATTAGCCCTTAATGAGGGGACAATAAGCTCTCACCCAAAACTCTTTGGGTTTAAAGGGCCACGGGTTTTTAAAATCCTAAAACAAAGGATATCGCCCCAAGGTTTTCCCCTTTTAAAAAATGTCTTTTTATAACCTGTTGTCAAGATTTTGACCACCCCCACCCCTCTTCTTTTTAAATGGCCCCCGGGATGCCCGTCCCCAAACCCCTTACTGCAGGGGGGCCCCGGGCCCTCTTTCGACTCTAACAGGGTGGTAAAAACATTTTACGGGGAAAGCATTAAATCCTGCTCACATCTCGATTCTTAAAACCTGTCACGTTTTTAATCCTTTGATAAAATTTTAAAATCATGATATACTGTTTGATTTCTTGAATTTACCACTTTTTAAAAAACCCAAGTTTGTTGCAATTAACCAGTTGACTTTTATATAGAATTTTTTTCCATTGCTTAGGAAATAATTTTGATTAACCCGGAAAAGGTTTCGATTAAATTTAGTTGCAATTACCGGAAGTGGACTGTAATAGTATTTCACATCATGGCATCAAAAAAAAAAAAAAAAAAAAAAAGGGGAAACTATGTGGGGCCCAATGTTATTCATTTCCTCATCAAATTTACCCTTTTTTACCTTTAAACATCATAGGGGGTCACTTTAAAAGGGGGGTTTTCTGGGGGGGTTGACAGCAAGGGGGCATTTTTCAGGATTTTTTAAAACTCAAATTTTCTCTGGGGTTTTGAAGGTTTAAAAAAAGGGGAAAAAGCATATTCTCAACAAATTAAAAACTAAAAAAAATTTTGGGGGGGAAAGGGGGTGTGATTTTGGCATACTGTATGGGAAAAAAGCAAGATGGGAAAAGACAAAGGGTTTAAGGGTTTTTAAATTATTTTATATTCTTTTCCCAAAAATCCCAAATTCTAGTTTTGGGGCCAAAAATTAAAAATAAACCCCAGGAAAATGGTTTAGTTGGGTAGCGCTAAAAACTAAAAGGGGAGGGGAAGGGGGGGTAGGTTAAAAGTAAAATATTAGTAGTAAAGGGCAGATCTTACTCCCCTATTTTGAATCTAAAAGTTTTACAGAAATTCCCGAAAAATTTTCTGACTTTCCCCCCTTCCAAATGGGCTGACTGACAAGTGACCCCAAACATCCAAACGGTGTGTGATGTTTACCCTATTGGGAAAAACTTAAATCAATGTGATGTAATAAGAATGGCCAATAACTTTTCCATTATAATTATCTCGGTTTTTTCTTCAATGATGCCCCCAGCATCAATTTACCCCACGATGCCATAGACGTCTAGTTTGGAACTCAGCAAGTGACGAAAAAATACTTGCGGCTATAGAGAGGACGTCCGTCGGCCACTCTCTTTGTAAGTCAGTAGTCAGTGGTTATCAGATATCCTTGGTTCTTGAAAAATATAGAAACACAGCGGTTCATTTAAAAAGACTCTTTTGTAGATCAAGTTATAATGTTAGGTATTGCACTTTAAAATCTCTTCAGACATAGAACGAGTCAACTTGACGTCTAGACCAAATCATTTCGAAGATCGATATGGCAACAGCAACGCCTGGAATGGAGGATTTAAATGCGGCATCTGACGATTCTACTGCTATGACAGAAGATGCTCCATTTCACGACGTCGAGATGGCTTCAACTGGCATCAGGCATCAACATGCTACTCAATAATGGGTTTGATGAAGCGTTTGACTAAGAACTAAAGGCCGAGCTGATAACTGATAACCACCTACTACCGACTTGCAGAGTGAGTGAGTGCCGAGTGCCTCTTTATGCGCGAAATTGACTAAACATACGTTTCACGAAAAAAAGAGTTACTATGTTTGCTTGTCTCTTGTCACCAAGATAAGAATCCGGACCAAGATTCGATAAATCTGTTTCTAAAAATAGATTATAATTCGTATATCTTGTTCATTCCTCAGTTCATCAACTTTCACACAATTTTATATTAGGTTTTCATTACTATAAAAATCCATATAATGCTCTAGAATTTTAGAGAAAATTTCGGAAAGATATATTGCCTCACTATTGAAATATATCGATGAAAACACTGGTACCCCTATTGTACTTTTTTCAGGCGGTCACCTTATTGACCAACGTGAAAATTTAGGCATAACTCTTCTTACTGTGGTGTTTAACAAATAACTTCAATACTATGATTTACAATTATATATCCTTGACGGTTGGGTTGACAACCTTAAACTAAAAATAGAAAAGTGAATGTGCTAGAGGTCAAATCAATAGGGGGACCGGATTTTGGTCTCCCTATTGGTAAAGTACTGTAAAATGAACTAATAGGGGTACCAAAAGTCTCCCT
>NW_027624917.1:0-7631 GCF_034508935.2 Berghia stephanieae
ACAAATTTAATAATAATAATAATAATAAAAATAATAATAATAATAAAAATAATAACAATAAAAACAATAATAATAAAATAATGATAATGATAATAATAATAATAAATAATAATAAAATAATTTTAAATAAAATTTAATAAATATAATAATAATAAATAATAATAATAAAATAATAATAAAAATTTATAAAAAAAGAGAAGAAAGAAGAAAAAGAAGAGAAGAAAAAGAAGAAGAAAAAGAAGAAAAAAAGAAGGGGAAGAAAAAGAATTTTTTATTTTTTATTTTGCCCCCAACCCTCTATACAATAAAGCTCTGGCTGTAGGCACAACTGCAATAAAAATGAATGTATTACATTTTTGTACTACTGCGAATAACAAAAACAAACGCTATGTCTTCAAGTATTATTTGCGAATAAAGGTGGCCTTGTTTGTTTCATCTGGTCAAAGAAAATTTAAAATTTTACACGAACCCGAATAACAATGATCCGGGGACCGTACAATTAGGACGTTTTTTACAAAATTTTGATTTAGTCATTATTTTGGGGTAAAAATTATTTTGTCCTTTTAAAGAGAAATTATTGTTAAAGTCACAGAGTTTGTTTGTCATTGAAACGTCGAGGATATAAATGTCAAAAAACGGGGTAAAACACCTAATTAATTGGTTAACGAATAACCTGCTCAACAAAAATAAATAACTTTCAGTGGGTTCCCATCTAAATCAAAATTTTTTTCCACCAAATGCCCACTTAACGCGTGCTCTAAAAAAAGCTTTAAAAAATTTTGGAAAAAAAGCGTCCTTCTATCATCGACCGTTTTAACTCTCTCCGTAGGGGAATTTTTCGGTTTTTCCCCCAAAATTTCACATCCCCCTATACAAAAATAGTTTTATTTCACTCAAAACATAACGGGGTTAGTTCTTGCTTAAATTTTTCTTTCTGCAAACGGTCTTCAACAAAAATTTTAAATATTAACTTTAACTATAGCAAATATTTTTGTGAAATATTTTGATGTACAAAAGAAATCGAATGAGAAAAAGTTGGCTGCATCAAAACGAATTCCCTTTTCCCTATGGGTTTGAAAGGGAGGGGAAAAAATGATCCTCAAACTTTGCATTTCCCACGAATGATAAGAGGTAAAAGTTGTTTTGGCCTTTGGGTTTCCCCTGTCAATTTTTTGAAGGGGACGTTCATAAATTAGGGGAGGGGACATTTCAAAACGGTGTTCTGAGATGGCGATTTAGATTCAAAAAAATTTTTTAATTATCGCGAAAAAGTGGCCCGGGGATCTTTAAAGGACGTATGGGGAAAATTTGGTTTTTAGTTTTTCAAAATGACAAAAAAAAAAAATTTTCACATCTCTTAGTTTGTTTTTTTTTTGGGGGGGGGGGGGTTAAATTTCATTGAAATTATCTTTTTACATCTGGTTCATTTAAACTGAACGTTTTAGGCTATTAGGTCCTTTTTTAATTTTATGCGACGGGCCGGGTTTTTTTGATTTGATATTATTCTGATTACCCAGGCTAAAATGTTTTAGAAAATAATCGTGTAAATCTTGTCTGTGGCGACAGTCATCGAGTTCTTTACTTTAACCCGTTAACTGATTACTCGGGAAAGACAAGTATTCACAAAACACTCGCCCTTTTTAATATCGATCGTTTTTAAATGCCCCTATTGACAAAAACTTTAAACCTGGGATTTACGAAGGATTGAGGTTTTTAGGTCTGATATTATTCAGAGTTAAAAAGATGAAACCAAGGTAATGGATTTTAATGTAGTAAATTTATACGCATAAAATCTTCTAATGGGCTTCCCACAGGGGTTATCCCATTTTCCCGGGGGGGAGGATGATTTGCAAGTTGAAGAACATCGGTGAATATTACTTGGGTTTAAGCACCCGTATCCCCATTTCAACGCTGAGCATGTATTTGGGCATGGCTTGTCAAGCATAATATATAGAAAACTTTAAGAAGAAAAAAAAAGAAAATGGGAAAAAGAACAAGAAAAAGAAGAACAAGAACAAAAACAAGAAAAATAAAAAGAAGAAGAAGAAAAAAGAAGGGGAAAAAGAAGAAGAAAAGAAGAAGAAGAGAAGAAGAAGAAGAAAAGAAGAAGAAGAAGAAGAAAAACAAGAAGAAGAACAAAAACAAGAAGAACAAGAACAAGAACAAAAACAATAACAAGAAGAAGAAAAAGAAGAAGAAGAAAAGAAGAAGAGAAGAAGAAAAAGAAGAAAGAAAAAAGAAGAAAAAAGAAGAAGAAGAAGAAGAAGAAGAACAAGAACAAAAAGAAAAGAAAAACAAGAAGAAAAAGAACAAAAAGAAGAAGAAGTAGAAGAAGAAAGAAGAAGAAGAAAAAGAAGAAGAAGAAGAAGAACAACAACAACAAAAACAACAACAACAACAACAACAACAACAACCAAAAGAAGAAAAGAAGAACAAAAAGAAAAAGTGGCTCACTCAAAACCCCTTAACTATAGATGATACATCGCTTTTTTCCCTGCTCTGTGTGACAAATCCCAATGAAAAAGTTAAAAAAGTTGGGATCTAATATAGGAAATGTTGAAAAAGTGAAAAAGTGAAACCCATTTTTTCAATGACTTTCATAGCGGGGGGTTTCCCCTTGTCCCACAGTACTTGTTGTGAACGGAACCTAAAAAGCAGGTATTTGGGGCGAACGTTGAGTTTTGGGGCGGGGCTCCCGGGTTTTGCCCTCTGGAAAAAACCCCACGATATCAGTCTGTAGCCAATAGAAGCCAAAGAAGGGTTTAAGTCTAGAGTAACTAATTTTAAGAAGAACGGAGGCTGATTAGTTTGAATGTGGATAACTTGTTGAAAAAAGATTTGCCCCAAATTTGGAGTTATAAAAACCCCATATAATGGTTGGCATTATGAAATGATTAAATATCGTGTTATTGTGACATGATTTTAAAAACCCCCCAGTATTTTATTAGTATATAGCTCGCGTTTTTTTCCACTGAAAACAAAATGCTTTTTAATGTTTATTTTTTTTCCCCCTTTTTTTACAAAAAGTGGTAAGATGAAAAATAACAACTAATGGTATATTGATTTCTAAAATATTTGTAACAATTTTTTTGTTTTTTTAACCCATATTGAGAATATTTGACACGCCCAACCCAAAAACTGGATCAGGAATATCTTAAAGGTCAAGGGTTTCCCAAAATCGTTAGAAATTATATTTTAACACCCAATGTTTAAAAGAAATTTCATGAATATAAATGATAAATGGTTTTTTTGAATTTTATGTAATTTTTTCCTTATGAATCATAATATAGCCAACCCCTTTTATGAATAGTTTTTCACTAAAGTGTATCAATCAGACTAAAAATTTGGTCAAGGGTTTACATCTTTTGTGTGTTGGTGGGGAACAAACCCGGGTGGGGGGATGTAGTGAGTATTTTGGCTAAACCCCACAGCGTCAAAATCAAAGTGGGTTCTCAGACCCGCTAATATTAGACGTCGTCACAAAAAAATTTCAATTCAACCACGATTTTATTTTTTTGCTGCAAAGTTGGCCCCCTCACTTTTGGATCGCAATGTTGGGTTCGAACCCAAACGGGGCATAGTTGAATCCCTTCCATAAGGGTCTTACCACCTTCTCTCTCATATAAGGGTTTGTAAAAAACCTGGCCCCCCTTTTAAAACGTTTTTAAGAAATTTGTGTATTAACGCTCAGTTCTTTTTTTTTTTTTTTCAAAAATCGGGGTGGCTGATTCGAACTCTATTGGTTGCAACAGAAAATTGGGGAACCCGCCCCTCTAAAAGTGAAGTGTTAGAAGAAGCGAATTCCGGGGTCACCCAACCCCCATTAGTTTTGATGTTTATATGAAACGAAAATGAATTTCCCCTCGATGGGGATGGGTTTTTCCCCCTCTGAGATATAGAAGAAGCACCCCTTTGTGCAACTCTCCAATAAATGCGGGGGAAAAGGATTTCCCTTTTTTTTTTTGTTCCCAAGGGTAAATCATACTCGGATGATAAGATTCGGGCTTTGTAAATGCTTTGGGATGATACTATTAACTCACTTGTCTCTTGGACTCAAGTTTAAATGAGTCCCTGGGTCAAAAAATTTGAAAATATTGAAAGGTTAGTAAAAAAGGGACACGAAAAGCTATTGATAGTGTTCTTAGTTGTTAGGGGAATAAATGGAAAATCGAGTGGCATTGTTTAAAAAAATTTTAATCTGATTTTTCATAAATTCTTGCATATTTTTTTTAAACTAAATTTAAATTATTTAGATTTTTAAAAAAAAAATTTTTCCATTGGTTCAGGGAACTATGCACGAGCTTTGGGGTGAGTGACGAAAGACCATTCTTGGGGTTATAAATTTTTTAAGAATTTTAAATCAATGTTAGTTTAGGTATGGTACCCCTCCAAAATTATTTGTCAACCCGCTTCTAAGTTTTCCTCCCCCCTAAGGACTTTCGTCCCCCTTTTTAAGTTTGTTAGGGGACAGTGGGGGACGATGTGACGCGGTCTCTGGGGCTGCCTGACATTTCGGCAGGAAAACCCTTTTTCCAAGTTTCCATCAGCACATTTTGATGCAGTTCTGCCATGTCCATTAAGAGATTTGAGGAAATCCATTATTTCCTAGCGTTATTGAAGCAGGCCCTCTTTTTGGGTTGGATCTTTAATGACGTTTCCCCCTTTTGGTGTTTCCCTGTTCCCCATGTCTCTCCCGTTGTCCTCCCCAATAATCTGCCTTTTTTGTGAGGTGGAAAGGCTTTTCGATTTAAGTCTAATGTGAAGGTTTCCCTTTCGATTGATTTTATGGGAAGTTGTCTAGGCTTTGTAAAATTTTTGCTGCATTTTCCTTTGGGTTACGTTGTGTTTAATTGGTGGGGCAATCCCGGGAAGTTTCGGGGGCCCCCGGTGGGGTTTATTGAAATCATTTATAATTCTCTTGATTCTCTTTAAACGGATATCAATGCGGTTTAATTTTGTCCCCATCCAAAAGGGACAGTATTTCCCACCTTTGCAAACCCTTCCAAGAAGGTTCTCAGCATGTGATGAACCCCCAGGGGGTAGTTCAAAATTTTCTAACCCGGCGTTTCTATTTGCGATTTTATTTGCGGGTTTCCCTTTAATGTGTTTCGATAGTTTTGTTGTCTGTCCAATGTAAAGCCCAAATTTTAGGGTTGGGGCGGGGGTAGTATTGTGTTTCGGCTTGACTTTATTCTTTAGTTCCTTCGTTTTGCTTTAACGCATTGTCTTGTGGTTTTAAATGGTGGCTCTTTTTTTTAAGTCTAAATAAAAAGCTGGTCTTCAAAAAAGATCTTTCTCTCTTTTTTTACGTAGTAATTATTAGACTCGCCATACATCTGCTACTAAAACGTATTGCTACCATATGATTTAAACGTCCTATTTATTATTGTACATTGTGGGCTATGTGGTTTTTTGTATGACACTCGTTTCGGATTGAAGGTTGGGGTTCACCTCTCTGGGCCCCGATGGAGTTTTTGGAAAAGACACTTTACCCATTTCTCACGTGCTAAAGTGTAAAAAAACCTGCCTTTAACGCATCGCTCATTAAAAACCCTTTTGAAAAGGGCTTTTGACACGTTTATTGATATTAGCTTAAAAAGCTGGGGGGGATTAATTGCGTTGGTTTTCGTGAGTCAAGAGATTGTTTTCAAGGTGATCATTTTTAAACTTTTTTTTCCACAGTTTGATGGGTGATAAATTTTGATCAAATCGACTTAAGGAATGAGATGATTTAAAAAAGATAAAATCATAAAAAATTTGAAGGCCTTGATTCCATCGGAGAAGTCGGGGGGGTTTTTTTTTTGGGCCCCGGGGGCCAAAAACCCCGAGGCTGTACGTCAAGCCGAAATAATCTCGACAAAGGACCCCCCCCTAATGGGGTTAGAAACTTTAAGGCTTAAGGGTGTCAACAATGTCTTAGGCGAACCCCTAAACCCATGTCGGGAAGGGCACCAAAAAATTTTTTGATGGTTTTATTGATTTTATGTTTTTCGAAGCTGGTTTTTGATAGGATCTAAAATTTTTTCCCTTAAATCCCAATAAACTCAATTCGTTGTTAAAATTTCAATTAAAGACAAAAAAGTTTTTAAATTTTTCATTATGTGTGTTCGTTTTTCATGAATAAAAAAAACTTATTAAATATCGATTAAAAAAAACCCAAACCCAAGGGTGACGGGGGAAAAAAAAGGAACGAAATTGACCCATGAGCTTTTTTGTTGTTTTTTTTACCCAATTTTTTTTAAGAGTATTCTCATTTAATTGTATTAATTAGACTTATGTTAAGGTTAATTTGACTTTTTGTTATTGTGCTGAGGTGCCCTGGTAACATAACATTTAATTATAGGACGAGAAAGCGCCTTTTTTGCGATATTAAAATAATTTTTTTTCGGGCAGAGACGACCTATTTACACCTGTGCGCGAAATTAAATATAAAAAGGATCATAACCATTAAATTAATAATCTTTTATTATTTTTCATAAAAATTGGGAAAACATTAATCGTAGAAATTTTGAAAAAATTACTCGTTTTTTTTCAAAATTTCAGTCTCGCATCTCAACGCTTGTTTTAAATTTATAGAACCAAGACGTTTTTTTCTCATAACTTCCGTGGCGTGACTTTACGAAATGTTTTATCAGTATGCATTGGGTTTTTACAAATTTGGTTTTTGGTATCAGAACTGATAGGCTTTGCACATTCAGATTCTAAAAATTTCGCACAATAAAAAGTGTGGACCGTGGTCTTGGGGTAGGACATTCGCTTTGATGGGATGGTATGGGTTCGGCCCGCCGGGCATGTTGAGTTCTTTACTTACATTTTTTTACCTACTCAGGTTAAAAATGAGTACCCGGGCGTAAAAGCGTTGCTCTGTCCGAAAAAATTGTAATTTCGCCTAACACGCGTCGGAAGGACTTTGGGAGTTAACAGCAGACAAAAGAAGGATTTTTTTTTTAAGTACTATTATCGGGTGGGATTGCCGGAGGGGGGGGGGGAAACCCCCCCCCCCCCCCTCCTCAACCCTAAAATAAAGTACCATAACCGATTTTAAAATAAAGTTTGCCACCACTTCCAAAAAACGAATCTGATGGGAACCAGTAAGTGATAATGGGGGTCGGCCGGGGTCCAGCGACACCCGATCGCAATTATTTTTTTTTTTTTAAAAGAAAAATCCCCCCACTTAAAAAGAAAGTATCTTAAATAGAAAAATTTATTTGACATTGGACTTTTTGGGTCCCTATTGGGGTAAAAGATTAAGTATTATAATAAAAGTGATTGAAACGACGGAAAATTCCACTCATTTTACTTTTTATTTTCGAGTGGATTTGAAAAAAAAACCTCGAAAAGAATTTTTGCGTTAAAGAATTTTGAATAAGTTTTGTGGAAAGTGCCAGACAAAGCAAGAAAGAAAAAATAGAAGAAAAAAAAATCCAAAGAAAAACAGTCGACCCTCGGGGTCGACCCCAAAAACTTTGATTACCCTCAGACGTCCTACCCTTACACCAAGGCCTCGAAATTTGGGGTATTTTTTAAAATTATATTCTTCACAAGGGTACCCTTTGATAGAAAAAAATATCGGAGACAACCCTTTTTTTGATTAGTGGGAAAGGGAAACACGTTTTTATTAACAGAGGGTG
>NW_027624918.1:0-7632 GCF_034508935.2 Berghia stephanieae
ATACATACTACATACATACATCATACTACATCATACATACTACATACATACATCACACATAACAAAACCCTCCAATAAATTGATATCCAGCTTACATGACACTTTGAATACAAATAAATATGCCGTATCATTTCAATCCAATATCATGTCACGGCGATCCAAATGACGAAAAAGTGAATTGAATGGTTTGTTTTGTTTTTATTGGTTTCATTAACCAATATTTTTGTCTTTCCCATTAGTTTGTCATCAAATTTTGTGAATTATTAGCGAAAGCCCAAGAGTCAATAAACTTGAAACTTGTTAAAATGAGGCTGCTGATTTTTGGGATGGTTTTTTCTTTCTTGTATTTTTTCTCTGTGTTGCGTGGCACTGTTTTATGCATACAACATTTGTTCAGATGTTTTTACTGATTGGGAGATTTTATAAAGAGCAACATTCACTAAACGTGCTCAAAGCTTTACAGGGGTGCCCATGCCAATAGCTACACTTAAAATTTGTAAGACGAGACATGAGGCCTGTTGACATGACGACATTACTATTCTTCCATACCTGGTTCATTTTACACCTGAGTACGTGAGAGAATGTGAGTAAATAGGATTTCCAAGGACTCAACTTAACGCTTTTCAGAGCAGGATGTGACATTATTTTACTCCATAGCTCCTTCGGGAAAATATTATTCCATCTTAATAAACCATAATATTTTGGCACAAGTACTTTTTTCTAGCTATAAATTCAGTTTCACCATTTTAATCTTCCTCATAAATTATACCAAACAGGTTTAAGGCATTATTTAGCTAATATCATTGCTGGGATTGCATTAAAAAAGAAGAAACGACATTGACGTCACTCAGCTCTTTGTTATTGTTTTTAGCCAGCCATTTTTATGAGTAGTTCTCACTACATTGTATTAATCAGACTATAGATAGTATGGCGCTTGGCAAAAAAACAATAACAAAGATTGAGTGACGGCTATCTTCGAACATCTATAGATAGAATGAGGTTGACGTCACTCTTGTCTTTGTTATTGTTTTTTGCCATCCACGTTATGAGTAATTCTCACTTAACTGTATTAACCAGACTATAAAATTCATGGTTACACAGAGATTTGTGTGTTTGTCCGTTATACGAATCTGGAATGTCAGGGTCCACGAAAAATGATAAAAATTTAATAATAATAATAATAAATAATAATAATAATAATAAAAATTTAATAATAAATTATGATGATGGATGATGATATACTACTACTACTACAACTACTACTACTACGACTACTAACTACTACTACTACCACTACTACTACTACTACTACTACTATATACTACTACTACTACTATTACTAACTACCACTAATGATGATGATGATGGATGATAATAATAATAATAACAATAATAATAATAATAATATAATAAAATAATAATAATATATAATAATAATAATAATTAAAAATAATAATAATAAAAATAATAAATAAAAATTTAAATAATAATAATAATAATTAATAAAAAATAATAATAATATAATAATGATATGATGATTGATGATGATGATGATGATGAGATAAAGATGATGAAAACAGTCCATCTGGATGATCAGCAACACACTGGGACAGCGAATATGTTTGCGATTAACCGAATTTGAGTTTCCTCAACATTTAGTATGAGTTTTATTTTGCTGGTTTTGTGTTTTGTGTTGTGTGTGTGTGTGTGGGGTGTGTTTGTGGGGTTGTGTGTTTTCTCTTTTTTTCTCGCTTTTTGTGAATTGTAGACATCCTTATGAAGATAAATACTTAGCACGAACTAGAGCTTATCATTTATGTTGAAGTTGAAGATGAAATTCATTGCAATCGTCTGCATAATTTATTGATTGGTATATCTGTATGGATTTTAGATAGTTATTATTCTTAATATGGTTTTATTGATTGGGGGGCCCAAAAATCGAATTTCCTCTTTATTTAATTGGTTGTGATTTAGAATTGCATTTGATTTTAGTTTGGTAAATAGATATGTCATCTATCATTAAATCCTCTTTTCTTTTCCCTTTTTCTCTCCTATATATATATATATATATTAAAATATATATTTTATATATTTATGTTATATAAATATATATAAAATGGTTTTTATATATTATATATATATAATATATATATATATATTATATATATATAAATACTATATATACACACACACACACACACACATATTATAATATATATATATATATATTTATAAATCTATTTTTTTTATCTATCAATCAGTCCCCTCTCAATCTCTCTCTCTCTCCTTCACTCTCTCTCTCCCCTCTCTCCTCCTCTCTCTCTCATCTTCCTCGCTTGGGTGTGTAAAGTTTGTATGTATTGTATGTATGTATGTATGTAAGTATGTATGTAAGTATGTATGTAAATTGTAGTATGTGTGTGTATGTATGTATGTATGTATGTATGTAAGTATGTATTATGTATGTATGTATGTAAATATGTATTATGTAGTATGTATGTATGTATGTATGTATGTATGTATGTATGTATGTTGCTATGTATGTATGTATATATGTATGATGTATGAAATGTATATATATATAATATGTATGTTGATTTATTATAAAATATATATATTTTGCATGTATGATACGTTTGTATTTTATGTTTGCATGTATGCAGGTATGTATGTAGTATGTATGTATGTATGTATGTATGTATGTATTATGTATGTAGTGTATGTTTGTTATTTTTATGTATGTATGTAGTATGTATGTATGTATGTTTGTATGCATGCATGTACGTATACTTTGCGTCGTGGTGTGTTTGTGTCTCATTCTCAATGTACTGCAACCGTTCTATGGCCTAATATTGGAGTTTGTATTGTTCTCTTTTGTTTTAAAATCGAGCTCAACTATCAGCATTTATATTATTATTCACGACAGCATACTCCATATCACTTCTAAATGTGATTTCTTCAGGGGCCCAAAATTTGAGCTTGGAGGTGGTGCTATAGTTAGGAAAATTCCCATGGTTTTACACTAGTGATTCATTATTCGAAAGAATTAGCAGGCTATATTTACTAAAATTTAACTTGTGCGTTTTGCCCTGGTGATAATTGCATCGACCGCTACTCGTTCATAGCCAAATAAGTATGTTAAAATCTCTCTCTCTCTCTCTCTCTTCTCTCTCTCTCCTCCTCTCTCTCTTTTCTCTCTCTCTCTCTCTCTCTCTCTCTCTCTCCCCTCTCTCTCACACACACCCAAACCCCTCTCTCTCTCTCTTAGTTGACCCATGACTTGGAAAGATTTCGATGTCCTTGCCAAGGTTGGGCGAAATGACGGGGAACCAGCAGATTTACAGTACTGCAGTGCAGGGGAAAAATCATTTCAATTTGACTCTTCATTTCTCCGATAAATTTTAAAGGTATTTAATACTTTCTCAAACAGTCTTAAACCTGAGACTTAAAATCAGTTCAATCCGTCGATATATGTGGGAAGAATGTTTGTCATTGTACAGCAGTAGTAATAATGCCTCTCTATACTTGTGTTTTCAGTGTATCATCATCATCATAACAATATATTATATCATCATCATCATAATCATGATCATATCTTCTCGTTTTTTTCTTCTTTGTCTTATCATCATCTCATCATTTTCTTCTTTATCATCATCGTCATCATTATTATTATTATTATTATTATTATTATCATTATTATTATTAATTAATATTATTATTTATATTAATAAAAAATTATTATTGACAAATTTTTGTTATTATTATTATTATTATTATTATTATTATTATTATTATCTCATCATCATCATATCATCATTATCATCATCATAAACATCGTCATAGTTACTGCTCAAACCTGTTGACAGTTGAGGAGGAGTATTATGTCTGAAATTTTTCATCCCCATTTAGAAAGGGAGTAAGTCAATCAAAAAAGGATAAAAATCTTAGCTTCATAAGGGGGAATCCGATTTTACTTTAACTTGACATCACATCAAATTTTTTTTTTACCAACAGAAAAAATAGCAGGAATGCGAACAGCAATTTAAGAATGAGTTTGCATCTCTATTACTGTTACTGTTATTGCTGTCTAGATGAAAACGGATATGTGATTTTATTACAACCAAATAGACAATGGGAGAAATGATGATGTGACAGAAATATTATTTTATTATTTTCGTCAAAGTGGTTAATAGGGGGTGGGTTGGATAGCTCAGTTGGGAGAGGACTCGCTTCTACGCAAAGGGACCGAGATCGATCTGGGTTTTGACGCCGAGATTTTGTTTTTCCCAGCAGGGGATGGTATTTTAGTCTGTAAATCCGGCGGGACATTACTTTGCGATTGATTAACGTCCTATCCGAAGGGTAGCAAGCACTTGCTTTTGTCCCTTTTACGCTATAGAAATACCTCACACACATCACATACACACCACACACACACACACACACACACACACACACACACACACAGGGGATTACTCATTCCATTCTTTAAAGTCTTGGTTCTTGTATAGGTAAAAAAATATTACAAATCTGGCAAGTGCCATGCATTATTATAATTGTAATCGAAAACCCTGAATGATTTCGTTTCAGGAGGCAAATAAGAGTCAAATTGGACGGGAGGCAGAAAGGGGGAGGGGTAGCGATAGTTTTGTACAACAGGGCATAGGTACAGAGTGAGGTCAGCAGTCATATCCTGGTTTCAGTTATTTGTACATTGAGTCGTACGATGGGTATGTGTCCCGATGACAACTCAACTAGATACTCTTTTTAACTCCATAACTCAAAAGTTGGGATCGATGTGACGATAATGAATTAGTATTATAATAGTGACAAAAACAACATTTTAAAACATATAATAACAATAATGATGAACAGTCCCTTTATCGTGCTTTTTTTCGTTGGCGCTTTAAACTTCAGATCCACAACTTTCCCCCGATTATTTTCCTTATTACAGACTTGAAATGACAAAAGTGGTAATGGCGCCGTAACCAACCCCCCCCCCCCCCCCCCCAAAAAAAAAAAAAAAAAACAAAAAAAAAAAAAAAAAACAAAAAAAAAAAAAAAAAAAAAAAAAAAAAAAAAAAAAAACAAAAACAAAAAAAAAAACAACAAAACAAAAAAAAACAAAAAAAAAGCGGTTAGTCCAATGATCGTTTTTTCCGGACAACCAAATATATATATATGTGTGTGTGTGTGTGTCTGTGTTTGTTTGTCTGTGTATGTATATATATATTATATAAAAATATATATATACTATATATATATATATATATATATATATATATAATATATATAATGTATGTATTTTGTATGTATTTATGTAGGTTTGTATGTATGTGTGTGTATGTGTGTGTGTGTGTAGGAAGATAAAAAATTAACTCCTTATTTTCACAAAAACTGTAATATATTTCTGAACTAAATTCCTACATTAATGAAGATGAGTAGGGGAGCGCATTGCATTGAATTTTATTTAAAATCTGATAAGGAAACCACCATTCGTCACCAGCTTCTTGGGCCGACAGGGAACCGCAGCAACTGATTTCACAAGAAACTCTTGCAGGTGAAAGTCATAACTTCACCCTTCAAGTTTCTCCAAAGTCTTTTGGGTTTGGTTGGTAGACTTGCTATTTTAAACCAAACCTAAAGTTTTAAAAATATCCAGAGGATGTTTTTAAAAGAGATAAGACAGATCTTATACCAGGCCAACACATCTCCCAAACTCCAGATGAAAATCGCAGTTTTCGGCAGAGTCCTTGACAATAGTGTCGCTTCCAAGCAGCAATTTAAGTTCATTTTTACGCACGGATCTCCAAAATTTGCAATGTGCTGCTAACTGGGAACTTCCTTGTAGGGAAAAACGCCCCGCCCTTTTTGTAGGGCGTTGAAATTTTTGTTTGTTTGTTTGTTGCTTTAGGCCCTCCCAACACAATTGAGGTTATATGAGAGACCGCTGAAACAAAAAAAAAAACAAGCAATCTAACAAAAATAGTACAAATGTAAATCAAAATCATAACCTAAAATATCATAAGCTAAATTATAAAAAACCCAAAAGAACAAACAGGCAGAAGATTTACAGAAAAAAAAATATCCCCTGTCAAAAATACAATCACAAACCAAAAGAAGCAGGATAGGCTAGTAAAGAAAAGAAGAAACGACATCACTATCGGATCGTACACCCATGCGAACATCATAGGTAATGTTTTCAATGGTGATGCTCCCATCCAACCACCCGCGCGTTAAAATTTTAAACAAACTCACAGATCTGTTTAAAAAACGAGAACATATTATATCTAATTGGCCATACATCAAAATACACACGACCATATAATATGCAATCGAGAAAAATATTACATTTGAAAAAGTATTTTAGAATAGGGAGTTATTTTTCAATCACATCTAATACCCTTTTTTTCACGGATAAAGTTATATTTTAAGTGAATGGAATAATCAGTTGGGTGGTGAAAAGGTTTGAACTGATATATTCCCAAAGTTTAGTTGAAGGTCAATTTTTATCCAAAATGAGTTCTTGTTATAAATAATTACATTAACCCTTTTTGTACATCTTCGGGAAATATCAAAGCTTTATTTTAATTCTAAATATTTTTTACAGCTAGTCAAGTTGAAAAAGTATGAAAAAGAAAATTACTGGATACCTTTCCTATACATCTGACAATAACTTCAACCAAAAATCAAACGATTTACTTCAAAAAATATTAAAATGTTCTAGTTCTAGTGAGCATATTCTTTTAGAAAATGAAAAAAAAAAGCAAATCCAAAATTTTCACCCTTCCGCTGATTATATCATGCAGTGACACATATATTTAAGATAGGTAGTATTTCCAAGGATTTGAGTAGGCGATTAATGCACTTAGGCATTATGCCTTGGACCCTTTTTCAGTATTTAATCTCTCCGCTAACGGTGAGTGGGTGCATGGGTCTGTTAGATCTGACGAAATTAGTTTACAATAGACTAGCATCTTTCTAAAGGACAGTAAACAATGATCACTGTTACGTTAACGGGTTTCAGAGCCGTGATGAACCACGGGCAATAATAGTTTTGGTCCCGAAGGACCACTCAAGCCGAATGCATTGTCATCTGCTGCATGTCACCAAGCTTTAAAACTATATGGTTGATGAAATTAATTCAAATGTTTCCTTTAGGGAATTTGAGTGTAAACGAACCAATGTGGATTGTCCGCCACATCATATGACAAATTAAGAATGAAAGAATGGGCCATTCTATAAACGAAAAATAGAAGGTCATCATAGCGAAAAATATGAATCTAGGTTTTTGAGTTTGTTGCCTTTTTTTTTCTTTGAAATGTACCATATATTTTGAATTTATTTTCATGCTTTCAACTCTCTGTGACGGGCGTATATACAATGGAATCCTGATAAAGCCAACACCTCTGGACCAGGTGATCGGCTAACTGTAAGCAATGTTGACTTTATCCGTTATGAATAAACACATTTCGAGTTCTTACGCGTGTCTACATCGCTGGCCTGTGACAAAGACAAGTGGAGACCCTTCACATTAGTGCCCGGTATTATGATGGTGGGCGTAAACAGTAAAGGGTTATTGATTGAATGTGGGGGGTATGTAGGGGATTCACCATGCTAAATGCGTTTCAA
>NW_027624919.1:0-7632 GCF_034508935.2 Berghia stephanieae
AAAAGCACACTCCTACATTATGTTTGCTGCATTGTCAACAAATTAAATTTGATTAAAACAAATTACACGTGCCATAGTTTTAGTATCTGGAAAAATCAAGGGAAAAAAGCTTTTATCAAGTAGGCTACTTCTCTTTAATGTTTACAAAATTGACATTCTATTTGATTTACTAAGCTTATAATCCGGTAGGAAAAATAATAAGGGTTATACATAATGCATGTGGTGTTGATGATGATAATGATGATGATGATGATGTGAGATGATGATGATGATGATGATGATTACGATATATTCTCACGTATACAGCACTCACATAAAAAAAATATTTCATTCTAAAAAAAAACAAACCATGGTATTTTTTCCTGTATTTTGAACATCTTATTTAAAATATAAAAGTAAGGGCAATTCAGGAAAAGGAATTTCTTGACCTTAATTACAGCTCAGCTATTCATACAGCTTTCATGCAATTCTTGGGCCCAATCATTTAACAAATATGCCCATGTCATTTCAATGCACGAACATGTTGACAGATCTTTGTGGTATCCTGATAAGCGGGTCTGCTGTGGAATATAACTCATTTTTTAAGAAAAGTCATCAAATTTAATCATGAAACCCTTAGCACAACAACAACAACAACAACAAATAAAAATGAATGCTTTTGATAAAAATTCATGGTTCAGAGGTTCAAGCGATTTTAAAGCGTGTAAGTGCCGGAAGGGTGACAGTGATCGTGAAAATTTTTTGATTCCAACATTGTGTTACTTCACATATATCACCAACAACTCACACAGGTTTAATTCATGCTTAGCTATAACAGTGCCAGATTTTGCACGAGGATATTACCAAAATGACCCCTTACAGGTGACGGTGTGGAATAAAAGGGAAATTAATAAAAATTTTTCCCCTTTTAAATTATCCCATAGGGAAATTTGTCTTTAGCCACACTCGTACGGTATTTGAACTTGGTCCTTTTTAACGAAGCAAAAACCGTACCACTGCCCTTTACGCTGTCCCATAATGGTTCCATAGGCCTATTATGGATAAATGAAACATTATGAAACTATATATAAAACTTTTTATTCATTTATTTAAGACGATTCCTAAGATATTATCTTGACCGGGTGGAACCCATCTGTTAATTGTAGACCACCTCGTTTAAAATAAACAATGACAAATAAAAAGTTTTATGAAAAAAGTATGGCACACATTATTTCAAAATTAATTTTCTCAAACTATAGAGGAGAGCCACTGATTGGAAATAATGACATCTTTCAATGATATGATGGCCAAAAATCTGCCTTCAAAGGCCTCTGTGATCTTGAAGCTTGATTACTCGCCTCGGACCGTAAGACCCAGGTTGGGGTCCCGCTCTTATTGGCGTAAAATTGAGGGGGGACCATTTTTTACTAAAATTTTTTCTAAAGGGACGCATGTTTAAAATGATAGGGGGCCCGTATTAGCGTTGTCAATGCTTAACAAAGTGTTAATATTGCTCGTGTATCACTCCTATATTATTTTTAAATTGCTTCTGACCTTGGGCCCCTTTTGTGAAGCTAATTGAGCACTTTTATTATATTTGCGCAATATAAAACCTCAAGTTTAATTAAAAAAAACATATCTTTAAAAAAAATAAAGTGGTGGGGGGGGGGGGGGTTTAGAAATTAAAATAAATTTAAGAAAGCACATTTGATTTCGATTTCTTTTTTATGTCGTTAATTCAACTGGCTTTTCTCCTCTCTCAAATGAAAAGTATAAATCAAAAAAATCAATTCAATTTGTACAACTATTTAAAAAAAAGTCTAAACAACGAATATCCTTATTATAAATTTCATATAAGGATTGTTGCCATCTTTTGAATTTTATCTATTACAAAGCACCCACGTTATGAACACAGTAATTTTTGCATATAATTATCTTTACCTACCTAAGCTTAAAAGTGAGTGTATGAGTGCGTAATTACATGATTAGGCGCTGAGTTCATTCACTTCCCAAGTTTGTCTTTCTAAAGAATTGATTAGGTGATCGTACGGGCGCGTCGCACAACTAACATAGCTTTGCACGGACAAATAGGCGTTTTTTTACCATATAATAAAAATGAATTTGACGTCACTCAGGCCTTTGTTATCTTTTGCCAACCGCGTTTATGATAATTCTCACTAAACTTATTAACCAGACTATAAACGTTCAAGGGTAATATAGTTTTTGTTTGTTTGTCCGTTATACTTCCGGATGTAAATGTTGTGAGCTTCTTAGCCAAGTGCACACTATCTATTCACAATATCGACGTAATCATATTTGCAGTCTGATAACCGCACACAAGTATGGGTACTTTTAACATTGTTTAATGGACGATATTTTGAGTTGATTTGAGAGTATTTCCTTTACAACAATGAACCATAACAATTTGATTATTAACCTGCAAATCCGTAACTCGACTTATAAGGGATTTCAAACATTATAACGTACTCATACAATATGCTAAGTCACGTGGTTATTGACGCCAATGTGAATGAAAATAATTCCAAACAGACCTAGGTTACTCCCAGGATGAACATAAAACTAATAGGTTATTACTTAAGATAATCGTCTATTTGAGATCCAACATCGTAAACAGGTCTACACAATAATCGTTTAAATTTCTGGACTCATTTGTCAATGCCGCACTCTAAACTGCAGCCACCGACGACTACGTTCGCGCCATTTAACTCTGATGTTTAACATTTTCAAAAATTCTTTTTTCCCCTTTCTGTTACTATGTGGTAGTGATGACAAGACAACAATGAATATTTGATGCGATTACTTCCTCTGATATGGTTTTAACACATTAAATTGATCTAGGGCATTGTGGCTCAGAGTTTGGTCTTTTCCTCTACTTTGCCAAAAGCACCGAGTTCGACTACCACTCCGCTGTGCGGCCTTGCAGCTGACGTCTGGGTTATTTCCCGTCGCTCTTGGAATGGACGCCAAAGACAATTTCCCCTTGGGATGAAGAAAGGGAATATTATATTTATTTTATTTACCCTTTAAAATGCTAGCCAACATTTCTGAATTAAATGGAGATGATAAACGTCCATTCTTTGCGTGTAGAATTAGATAAGAATACATACTGGAAATGATACTTCCGTTCTGCTGGTTATCCTCGTCAGTAAAGATAGAACGAAGATATTGTTTTTTTTCCCCTCCACGTTTATGAACTTCTCTTATGAGTACTTAAGAGTAACCTGTATTAACCAGACTATAAAATTTTATGGTTACACATAGTTTTGTGTGTTGGTCCGTTATACTTCCGGATGGCAATGTTGTGAACTTCTTAGCCAACGCATACTATTTATAGTGTAATTAATGATCTTTGGTAAAACTTCAACTCAATAGGTTTTTGTCAGACTACGGCCGACATGTACCACGATAATAGTTTCAAATTCTAAGAAACTCTGTTGCATAAAATATGACATTCTATTGGGATCAATATGCTTCATTAAGAAAAAGAATGCAGTATCATAAAACCATTAAGCCTCAATCTTAGTAAATTTTTATAGTTTTCACGACCTATAGATAAAATTTAATCTTTGAAATTTTCTTCACCTCTACAATTTTGAATAGAGGAGGCGAACACATTTTGTTATACTAGCCTTTATAATCCTACAATTTTTGAATCAAAAGTTATGAAGAGTCAATTAAACGGTCTGCAAAATCAGTCGACTAAAGTATCATCTATTTATAAAAATAATATACGACAGGGTTAAGACAACACAAAGACAAACACTGTGCGGCTATGTGTCTAGTGGTATTGCATTCGCTTTCGGGCTGGAAGTCCTTGTTGAGCCTCGCTAGGCGAATTGTTGATCCTTGGAAAGACTCTTTACTAACATTTTCTCACCGCACACAGGTGTGAACTGATGCCTGGCCATTAACAGCGTTGCTCTGTCAGAAAAAAAATGTATTATCGCCTAAGCCATCGACAGCTATATTCCCAAAATTCTCAAGTTTTTACCTTGTCACAATGTCTATTGACACCCCTCCTACTTTCACTTTCTTCTCGTTCCAAAATCTTTTCACTATATACACACCTCTGTTTTTCTTTTTTAAACCTTTCCTTTTCCCCCTTCCAATCCCTTAACCCATACACTTTTTCACATTATTAGACTTTTTGAAATTATCGACATTCAACAAAAAAAAGGTCAAGAAAAAACCCGGGGAAAAATTCTTTTTCTTACAATTAGATACTAAAATTTTAAAAAATTTAAAACAAAAAAAAATCTTTCTTCCAATTTAATTTTAAAAAAGGTTTTTTTTGTCAAAAATGTCCTTTAAACCCCAAATGGATTACAATCCTTCAAATTTAAATGTCCCCTAAACAGGCGGCATCATAAAATCAATTGGATCATGGAAAAGCATGTATATCAAACTAGGGGCCATGTACCCCCAACCTTTTACTTTAAAAAAACTGAAAAAACTTTTTTTTTATTTTATCACAATCCCATTCTTTTAATTTTTCTCCCTAATTTTCTTTACTTTTTTTTTTAAAATTAAAATAAATTAAAATTTTTCCCCGCCAAATTAAGGGGAAAATTTAATTTTTTTTTTTATACAAACCAATTTTTTTAACTTTTTCATTTTTGGGGGGTCAATTTCCCTTTCACAACCGTTACTAAAAATTTTTGAAATACGGGTTACAGCAATATCAACCCTTCCAACTACCTGAATTTTTGATCTTAATCTATTCAATCAATAGGGGAATTTTAAGTAAGACAGGGACAGATACTTTTGGGGATAAAAACATTATCTAAAATCCTATTCACTTTAATAATTTTGAATAAAACAAAACAACTTTTTTGGGACATCATCTCAAATCGGATTTAACTTTATACTTTTTTGGTATGAAACAAAACGAACGTTTATACAATTATATTACCCATCACTAAACACTTAATTATGGGGTTTGATTGGATGCTGGAAATTGAATTTATCCTAAAAGTTTTTGGTTTTTTTAATTATTTTTTTTGGGGGGTAAATTTTAATACTATAACTATATCTAAAGTAAAAATATAAAATTCAATTAGGGACACATTTGTAAAAATAAATCTGAAAAATCAGTAAAAAACATGAAAGGCAAAGCAAATTAAAAATACAAAAAAATTTCCCCAAATTTTTTTCTCTCGCTTTTTTGGCTTGTTAATAAAACCCCTTAAGATTTATATCAAAGGGGGAAAAATTATAATTTTTTTTCTGATATCTTCAAAAAAACTTTTCACAATCCCACCCTCCCAAATACCCTTTTGGGGATCATATTTAAATAAAAAAAATCTTTTAAATTTAAAAACTCCAAAAGCAAAAATATTTCTGTAAAAACTCACCCCCCATCGAAGGGGCTCGTATCACCCGGGGAGGGCAAATATGTTTTGCCCAAAGGGCCTCCCTTCTTTTCTTCTTCTTCTTTTTCTTCTTCTTCTTCTTTTCTTCCTTCTTCTTCCTTTTTTCTTCTTCTTCTTCTTCTTTTCTTTTTCTTTTCTTCTTTTCTTTTTTCTTCTTCTTCTTTTTCCTTTTCCCTTCTTTCAGCTTACCTTTAACCTTAGGCCCCTTATGTTAAAACAAATTTTTCTAAAACGTATAAAATATTTTTAAAATCTTAGTTTTTCACTACCGAATTACAATAACCGCCCCTTTTCATTCACTCTTTTTCAAAAGCCAAAAATTCCCCAAAATCCAAAATTATTCATATTCAATTTTTCTTTACTGGATTAATATAAATAAAAATAAAATAAATGATGGAAAAAAACTAAAAATAGAAACTTTTTTTAAAAGGGGGTAATGCAAATACTTTCCAATCTAACAATCACTACCCCCTCCTCATTTTAAAAAAAACCCCACTTTACCGGGGAAACAAATTCCTCCTTTGGGGTGGAACGAGCGTCTCCCAAAAAAATTTCAACCCAATTCGTTTTTTTTTCTTTTTTTTTTTTTTAACCGACGTAGAAAGGGATAATTCCAATTTATCATTGTCCATTTCATCTTATTATTTCAGGTGACAGATTTTTTCCAAAATGATGACATTTCCCAAAAACATTGACTCCCTATTTCAGAATTTTATTTTTTATACTTTTTTGTTTATCTATTTTTTTTTTTTTTTTGGTTGCAAATCTTCTTTTTTTTTTTTCTTCACTAACAAACCAAACTAGAATTAAAAAAAAAAAAAAACTCTAAGAGTCATCGCACCATTCTTTCCTCATGGACTTCATTGGTGGGGACGCCTGTATCCTTTTAAACTTTAAAATTTTATCAAAATTCTTTTAAAGCGTTTAATTTCAAAACCACTCGGCTTTTTTTTTTTTTTTTTCCACCCCTTTGGGGTAATCTCACTAATGGTATTAACCTACTATAAACTTCTTAAAACAATTTTTGTTTGTCCTTTTACTTCCAAAAATTTTATACTTCTTAGCCAAAGCTACAACTAAAATCACACAGGGGGTGCCCCCTTCCAGTTGGAAAAAACCTCGCTTTACACCAAAGTCCCAAATTTAAAACCCCAATCTTTAAGGGGATTATTTTTTTTACCTCCTTCCACCCAACATATTTATTTCCCATAACCTTTGGGGAAAAAAAAACCATTATTAACTACCTTATCCAAAAATAAAAAATTTGGATTAAATATCCAGTCACGCGCCCACAACCGACACCCTTTTCTAAACAAGAAAATGGTATTTTTTTATTTTATCTCTAAAATTTTCATGTCAGTACAAAAGTATAAAATCAAAACAAATGACATTTAAATTTTTTTTCCCCTATACACTTTTAGCTCGGGAGAATATTTTGTAATGTTCGCCTTTTCCAATTTAGGGCCCTTACTAAGTTAGCAGCTCATTACAGGGGAATACTCAATTTGAAGTCAGCTATTGTTTTTCACGTTATAAAACCCAAAAAACCCCGGCCCCTTTAATCTTTAAAAACATAACCATTAAAAAAATTTTTAAATTTTAAAACCCCCCCCCCCCCCCAAAAAAAAAATCCTTTTATAATACAAAAAAAAATTGATTTTCTATAATTTTTTCGTTTTTTATTCTTTTAATTAAAAACGATATTTTAAAAAAAAGGGTCACTCAATTTTTAAACTAAAAGGGAAAAATGCTTTTCTCCAATCACTCTTCACCGTTTTTTTAATTTATTTAATCCCTCCTTTAAAACTTTTCTAAACTTTTTTATATTGTTCCCCTCTTCACATTTTTTTTTAAATTTTAAAACATGAAAATTTTTTAAAAAAAAACATATAAGCTTTTTTAGCTATAAAAAAAAATTCAAAAAAATTTTTTACCTTTGTTTCCAACAATTTATAAAACCCTAATCGCGATTTTATCTAAAAAAAAGTTTTCCATCTTTATTTTATACTCATTTTATAATCTTTTTTCAAAAGTATCCCCTTTTAAATAAAAATTTTTACCGTATAAAATTAATAAAAAAAATAATAGAAACTTTTTAAATTTAAAAATTTTATTTTGTTTTCCCGTTTAAATTTTTTCATTTTAAACTCGGGGTATCTGGGAATTAACGCTTTACTTTTATCTCGGGGGAACACATTAAAACATATTTATTTTTTAAAATTTTTAATTTAAATTTTTTATTTTAATTATTATTTTTATT
>NW_027624920.1:0-7624 GCF_034508935.2 Berghia stephanieae
TAAAATTGTGAGTCCTTTGTTCCTTTTCCCAACGGGAAGCCATTTTTATCTTTTTCGTAAAGTAAACTACCACCGTCAACATGTGATAGAGTACCATTTGTTTTCTCTTCACCAACTGGGGATCTAAAATTTGAAATAATTTGTCCGAAATCTGGGTCAAATGGACCATTGTCGATATCTTGTCCGAAATCTGGGTAAATTGGACCATTGTCAGCTTTTGATAGAGTATCTCGTGATTCTCCGTTACCAAATGGGGCAGAATGATTTGCAGACCCTTGTCCGAAATCTGGGTCAATTGGACCATTGTCGATATCTTTTCCGAATTCTGGGTCAAGTGAATCACCGTCAACATCTGGTTGATTGCCTTTTGTATCCTTGTCACCCAGGTCCGACTCAGAGCCATCTCTCATGTTGTAGTTGTTGTTGTTGGTTGTTGTTGTTGCTGTCGATTTCCAAAGGTACGGCAGATACCATGCAACAGCCAAGACCACCATTACAATCCATGTCGGAGTCTGGAGAGGTGAAAAAGAGATGATGATCGTTAAAGACAGGAACGTGTTTTGAAGCCCAGGGTAGCCAAGAAGGAGGTCCCGATAGTTCTAGTTGGTAGAGCACTAGCTCCACACGCAAAGGACATTGGGGATCGATCCCGAGTAAAGTCGTGTATTTGTTTTCTCTGACCACTTGACCACCAGCAGCAGTGGCTAGGTGGCACGGGTCTGTTAGATGTGGCGGATTGTACTTTGTGATGGACTAGCGTCCTATCCAAGGATAGTAAGCAATTACTTTTGTCCGTTTAAATGCTACAGAAACCGGAATAAACTCCGGATGTCACGTTTCCCAGCAACGGCGAGCACCGTGGTTCTAAACTTAAGAAAATCGGTACTTTTTTATTCTCATGCTGGCTAGAACTTTTCATATGTCATGTGATCAGAATGTATAAAAGTCAAAACATGATCATATTTATTATGTTTTTCTCCTCTGGATACACTTTTATGCTCGTCGGAGAAATATTTCATAAGGGCGTCCGCCATTGTTCAGATAGTTTAGAGCCAGTTACTAAGTTACCATGCGTCATTACGAGGTAAGTGACGTCATGACTGTTGAAGCGTATTGAGCTCCTATTCTTTTCTTGAATGTATGGAACATCCACATTGTTTACCTTTGATAACTGTAATAGAAGAGAGTGCATCCAAATCGTTTACTGATTACACATTCTTTTCTATCATAACGATACTAATCGCCGCCCAATTAACAACAAACACACCGGATCAAGAAATAGGGACACAAACATCAACTACGAACTACGGATTTGTATAATTTGGGTTCTTAGAAATTTCTGGAAGTTAAGAAGGATACAGACCAAAACAAAGATCAAATTTTTCAAATCCAACATTTTCTCTGTGTTGCTATAGATAGTTCGAAGTTGACGTCACTCAGGTCTTTCTTGTTGTTTTTTGCCATCCGCGTTTATGAGTAATTCGCACTAAACTGTATTAACCTAACTATAAACAATCATGGTTACACAAAGTTTGTGTGTTGGTTCGTTATACTTCCGGATGGCAATGTTGTGAGCTTCTTAGCCAAGCGCATACTATCTATAGATAGTGTGCGCTTGGCTAAGCAGCTCACAACATTGCCATCCGGTTGTATAACGGACCAACACACAAAACTATGTGTAACCTTAAATGTTTATAGATAGAATGCGCTTGGCCAAGGAGTTCACAACATTGCCATCCGGAAGTATAACGGACCAACACACAAACTCTGTGTAACCATGAACGTTTATAGTCAGGTTGATACAGTTTACTGAGAACAACTCACAAACGCGGATGGCAAAAACAATAACAAAGACCTGAGTGACGTCATCTTCGAACTATCTATAGTCTGGTTAATTCAGTTTAGTGAGAATTACTCATAAACGCGGATGACAAGAAAACAATAACAAAGACCCGATTGACGTCAACTTCATTCTACCCATATGGCGCTGAAACACGAAGGTTTACAACAACAAAAGAACACATGTCAAAAGGCTGACACGTTACCAAATGAAGATACTTTGGATTTTCTGACCAAAAACAATCTAAAACAGCGACTTGAAGAGAACAAGAAACTGTATCTCCTCTTGTTAAGAGAAGAAGATGGAGGCGGACTGGCCATGACCTCTGGATGAACCATGACGCTATACCAAGTGTCGCCCTCTGGTGCTTCATTTACAGAACTCTCAAAGTTCGAATCACTTTCCAATTTTTCAAAGAAATTAAACTTTAAACGATATGAACATTTTTAATATTCAACATTCAAAGAATTTGTTTTTGTCTATGAATTTTCCAGACGATTCACTGTCCTTGACATTGAATGCATGTGTTACAAAAGACTCATAGCATTCACCCGCGTGTACTGACACAGCACGTGGTCTGTCGAGAAAGCTGTCATTTGGCGTAATCAAAGCAAATAAACATTCAAACAACAAACAACAACAACAACCATAAAAAATAAACAACAATAAAACAAAAACAAAAAAGAACAAGACCCCCCAAAAAACCCCAATAACAACACAAAAAAACTCCAAACAAACAAATAAACAAAACCAAGCCAACAAACAATAAACTAACTGACAAATAAAAAAATGAGTAATAATATTTAAAAAAATAAAATAAACAGTGCTCACCATCTCTGACTTGTATTGACGAAAAAAAAGAGTGTAATTGAAGTCTTTTTTCTTTTGTCTTCAGGAAAGAAAAAGCGGGATACTACATAAAATAAAGGACTACCGACGCAATTTATATAGATATCTAGCTCTCGATACATCTAGCACGGTGAATATATATATTGATCTTTTTGTTAAATAAATTCTCTTGTTGTGTTTTTGAGCAAAGAAGTACAGAAGAAGAAAAAAACAGTTAACCCGAAAACGGCCGACCAAACAAACATGGATAAACCGAACAGAAAATTAAGATTTTTTTTTTCTCCTCTTTCTCATTGTTGAAAAAATTCTCGGTTAAACCAAAGCGTTAATCCCGACGTGACGCCTAAACCTAGAATTAAAAAGGGGTCACGTTAGCTCAGTTGTTAGAGCACTCGTTCACACGCAAAGGGACCAAGATCAATCCTGGATGCAGTTAAGATTATTTAATTTTCCGACTCCCCTTACCACCCAGCAGTAAATGGGTAGCTGGATCTATTAGATCTGGCGGAAGTACTTTGCGATAAACTAACGTCCTATCCAAAGGGTAGAAAACAATTGCTATTGTTCGTTTTCACGCTTTAGAAACCGGGATAAACTCCTGCTTCGTGGGGTCCCACGGCTTGAAGGACTACAATAGAAAAATAAATCCAAAAAAATAACTTTTCCCCTCTATAGATAGTATGCAGATGACGTCACTCAGGCCTTGTTATTGTTTTTTGCCATCCGCGTTTGTGAGTTGTTCTCACTAAACTGTATTAACCAGACTATAAAAGTTCATGGTTACACAGAGTTTGTCTGTTGGTCCGTTTTTACTTCCGGATGGCAATGTTGTGAACTCCTTGGCCAAGCGAAATTCTATCTATAGGGAATGAAATTAACGGAAAAGTAGCGTCCCTGATTGGACGTCACCGGTGGGAGAAGTTATTTGTAAACAAACCAACTACAAGCCAAGCGCTCCAAATAAATAATTTATTATTCATATTTCTGTACTAAATGTGTAACGTTGATGATGATATTTATTTTTGTACAGAAATATGAATAAAATTTTTTTTTATTTGGAAAGCGCTTGGCTTGTAGTTGGTTTGTTTCCAAATAAACTTCTCCACCGGTGACGTCCAATCAAGGGACGCTACTTTTCCGCTAATTCCCATTCCCTGTTGTTTACATACGTAGCCGATTTTTCTTTTTAGATTTTACAAAGTGATTCTCCTGTCCTGACTTCTCCGTTTTTTATAAGATAAGATAAGATAAACTTTTTAAAAAATCCACTTCTGGAAATTTACAATGGGTATTGCCATAGACCGACGTGTAGGCCTACATGACATGTGCGGCTATGTGGTCTAGTGGTATGGCACCTGCTTTCGGATCGTAAGGTTCCTGGGTTCGAGCCTCGCTCGGGCATAGTTGAGTCCTCGGAAAAGCTCTTTACTCACATTCTCTCACCGTAATCAGGTGTAAAACGAATACCTGACCGTTAACAGCTTTGTCTCTGTCCGAAAAATAATTGTAAAATAGCCTAACAGGCGTCATGTCACGTCCTACATGTTACGTGTTGCTGTTGGCTAGGGACGCCTTGTAAAGTGCTTTGAGCACGTTTAGTGGATATTGCGCTATATAAAAGCTCAAGTTTGTTTTGTTGCAGGCCTGACATCTGAACCTGATTATGAGCCTAATTTAACATTGTTATAATGGACAATATGTTCCGTCATTTGATGAGATTACCATTACAACAACAATGAGTCCATAATGAATTTGGTTATCAGACCTGCAAATAACTGCACGTCGCGTCGCCATAGACGAATGAATATCTAAAGATAATTCAGTAATTAGAAAGGAAATGGAATGACATCGAAGTAACTCAACGAGAAGCTTTACAAAATTAGACAACATTTAAAAAAAATAAAAATCTCCAAAATTCTCTCTCTCTCTCTCTCTCTCTCTCTCTCTCTCTCGCTCTCTCTCTCTCACTCTCTCTCTTCTCTCTCTCTCTCCTCTCTCCTCTCTCTTCTCTTCTCTTTTTTCTATCATTGTGTTTTTTGCTTTCTCTCTCTCTTTCTCTCTGACACACACACACACACACTACACACTCTCTCTCTCTCCTCTCTCTCTCTCTCTCTCTCTCTCTCTCTCTCTCTTCTTCTTCTCTTCTCTTCTCTTTTTTTCTATCATTGTTTTTTTTTCTTTCTCTCTCTTTCTCTCTGCTCTCTCTCTCTCTCTCTCTCTCTCTCTCTCTCCTCTCTCTTCTCTCATTTTTTTCTCTCTCTCTCTCTCTCTCTCTATCTCTCTCTCTTCTTTTCTTCTCTTTTTCTATCACTCTACCACCCTCCATCACATACATACATACACAAAACACAACACACACACACACACAAACAAACAAACAAATGTTTACACTGAACACACACACATTCCATTTACATAAAATATCATTGTATAACACTTAAAACAAAAGGGAAAAATCATTTAAAAGAGAAAAACAAACAAACGAACAAAAAAAAAAAAACAACCAAAAAATCAAACAAACCGAAACCAAACCAAACCCCCCCCACCCCCCCCCAAAAAAAAAAAACAAACAAAAAATAACATCCAACAAAATGCAAAACAAACAACAGGAAACGAAACAGAAAAAAATTCAAAAACAGAAACGAAAAAAAAAAACCCCAAAAAAAAAAAAAAAAAAAAAGAAATTAACGCAATTTAGTGGGACTTCTTTGTGACTAAAAAACAATAACAAAAAGGGGTGAGTGACGTCAATTTGTTCCTTCTTTAAGAGAGGTAATTAACGTCGTAAAGGTGGGGTAATATTGTACGATATTCATTTAAAAAGGATCGTCCCTCTTTTTAAATTATTTTTTTATTTATTTAATATATTTTTTTTTTTAATTCACAGGCTACGCCTCGAAACCCAAACCGAATCAGATAGAAAAGTCGATTTCTCCAAACTTGAACGAGTTTTTCTGTACTGGACGATTGATGTGAAATGGTCACGTTTTTTAGTGGACTTTCGTGACTCTTGTAACGGTTACATAAAACTACTGACAATTTACCAAAGGATATAAATCAATTTTGAAGGGTAGACTTACCTATCAGAATCATAATAATACTCGTAATAATAGTACATCAATATCTCTATTGTTCGGAAAAAACCTCCTATTGTATAACTCATGATCGTTAATGAAAGTGTGATACTAAATAATATTTTTTTAAAATTGTTAACAGAAATTCGGATCCCAGGACCGACCCACTCTTCGTCTCACATTTCTTCTTTGAACCTTAAACTGTTGCACACCCCACACACATACACACACAGATACATCCACACCCATACCCACTCACACGCACGCACATACACGCACGTGCGCAAACCCCACATATGCACAAAAGATGATCCTTTCTTTTTAAAAAAAAAAATTTATATATTCAAATTTCCATTATCGTAAGTTTTATGTTTGTCACGTAGCACCAAATTGAAGAGTACATTTTGTGAGTTATATTTAGTTATATTTAGATTTTAAGTTTACATAGCTAAATTAAATTCTGCTTAAGCTCTAATAATAAAAAAAATATCATCTCCCAAAACTCTCAACTATACATTTGGCTGTTTCCCTCCAAGCCAAGATCAGGACAAAACCAAGACAGAAATCATAGGAATCATGGGGGGAAAACAGATATTAATATAGTAAGCACTTGGCTAAAAGCTCACAATTGCCATCCGGAAGTATAACTGGCCAACACACAAAACTATGTGTAACTATGATCGTTTATAGTCTGGTTAATACATTTTAGTGAGAATTACTCATAAACCCCGGATGGCAAAAACAATAACAAAGGCCTGAGTGACGTCAACTTCGAACTATCTATAGATATTTTCGAAGATGACGTCACTCGGGCCTTTGTTTATTGTTTTTGCCATCCCGCGTTTGTGAGTTGTTCTCACTAAACTGTATAAAACCTGACAAATAAACGTTCATGGTTACACAGAGTTTGTGTGTTGGTCCCGTTACTTCGGATGGCAATGTTGTGACTCCTTGGCCAAGCGCATTCTGAATGCGCTTGGCCAAGGAGTTCACAACATGGCCATCCGGAAGTATAACGGATAGATAGAATGCGTTTGGGCCCAAGGAGTTCACAACATTGCCATCCGGAAGTATAACGGACCAACACACAAAACTCTGTATAACCATGAACTTTTATAGTCTGGTTAATACAGTTTAGTGAGAACAACTCACACACGCGGATGGCAAAAACAATAACAAAGGCTTGAGTGACGTCATCTGCATACTATCTAAAGGGGTATAGATAGAATGAAGTTGACATCACTTGGGTCTTTGTTATTGTTTTTTTGCCATCCACGTTTATGAGTAATTCTTACTTAACAGTATTATCCAGACTATAAAAGTTCATGTTTACACAGAGTTTTGTGTGTTGGTCCGTTATAATCCGGGTGGCAATGTTGTGAGCTTATTTGCCAACCGCATACTATCTATAGATGACAGGTGTGTGTGTGTGTGTGTGGAAGGATGTGTGTATGCGTGTGTGTACGTGGGTGTGTGCGTGTGGGTGTGTGGTATGTGTGTGTGTGTGTGTGTAGTTGTTGTTGTGGTGGTGGTTGTTGTAGTAGTTGTTTGTTGATGATGTTGTTTGTAGTGGTTATAGTGGTAATGATGATGATGTATTTTGGGTGAATGTAGTTGTAGTAGTGATGATGCTGTGATGATGAAATGGAGGTGGGAGGGGAGTATCTTGGAACAATAATATGACCTCACCGGTATTTGACGGAACCGGAAGTTGCTCATAACCGGGAAGTCTTTGCCCCAAACCGGATTTTCTTTTACGTGATTTTTTTTTTTTTTTCTCTGGTTCTTACGCTCGTAGAGTCATTTTAAAAAAAAAAAAAAATATTATCTATAAGCTTCAAAGTTTAAAACCTTTTTT
>NW_027624921.1:0-7630 GCF_034508935.2 Berghia stephanieae
CTGTCTGTCAAGCTTTCTTGGTCATTAATCGTTATAGCTGTATAATGTCCTGATGATGCCCTGCATCATAGAATTATACCAAACTTCTGAGATTGTTGGTAGTGATTTATATCTTATGCTTTTATGCTTAATGATGTTGGCATATTCGATGCCATTATCTCACTTGGTAAATATTCATGTTTTATTGATACATTCGATTATCATTATATTACTAATTTTGGCCGTATCGCCACTCGACTTACGTTGAGGGCTGAGTGCCAATCTTCATTTTCTATTCCATTATATAACATGCATTGGCCGTATCGCCACTCGACTTACGTTGAGGGCTGAGTGCCAATCTTCATTTTCTATTCCATTATATAACATGCATTGGCCGTATCGCCACTCGACTTACGTTGAGGGCTGAGTGCCAATCTTCATTTTCTATTCCATTATATAACATGCATTGGCCGTATCGCCACTCGACTTACGTTGAGGGCTGAGTGCCAATCTTCATTTTCTATTCCATTATATAACATGCATTGGCCGTATCGCCACTCGACTTACGTTGAGGGCTGAGTGCCAATCTTCATTTTCTATTCCATTATATAACATGCATTGGCCGTATCGCCACTCGACTTACGTTGAGGGCTGAGTGCCAATCTTCATTTTCTATTCCATTATATAACATGCATTGGCCGTATCGCCACTCGACTTACGTTGAGGGCTGAGTGCCAATCTTCATTTTCTATTCCATTATATAACATGCATTGGCCGTATCGCCACTCGACTTACGTTGAGGGCTGAGTGCCAATCTTCATTTTCTATTCCATTATATAACATGCATTGGCCGTATCGCCACTCGACTTACGTTGAGGGCTGAGTGCCAATCTTCATTTTCTATTCCATTATATAACATGCATTGGCCGTATCGCCACTCGACTTACGTTGAGGGCTGAGTGCCAATCTTCATTTTCTATTCCATTATATAACATGCATTGGTCATTCGCCTCCCGACTCACGTCGGGGGCAATCCTAATTGAAATAAAACTATTAGATAGTAAGATTTAATATTGTGTTATTTCTGTTTCTTTATTTGACAGTGTCGCCCCTTCCTTAGAACCAATCACGACCCTGAGCATTGCGCGAGAGAAAAACTCAGCATATCTCTTGCGCAAAATAAGATCTTGTTTTGTTCTATCACTCCCTCTTCATTCGTCCCAAGCCTCAAGAAGCCTGCCACGCTGCCTGCCAAAATAGCGGCACTGGCAACTACACACATCTCATTCTCAACAACAAAAACTACACCTCATTATCAAGAAATATCTCGCCACCAAACCTCTCAGAACAACTCCATACATCCTCCCTATCAAGTCTCTCTCATTTACTCCATCGACTATATTACACCTTCCTCATTAAAAACTACACGTAACTTGAAGAAAACTACAAAGAGGCTTCATTATTGTATGTACCCCCTGCAACCCAAATAACAAGATACCACAATAACAAGATTATTACATTGGCGCCCAGCGTATGGGAAGGCCCGACACTGTGAAAATAAGGACCGCTTTGACTGTGCAATAGATGATAGCGATGTTGGCTGCATAGCAACCAAGAGAGGGCATCCGATGACAACCCTAGATAACAGTGATGACAACCCACGCTGAGACAAAGAAATGAAGTGAATGATCTGATGTGCGGTGTTAATCGTATTTTCTCTTAACAGTGAAAATATTATGTTTAGAAACATTCTTTACATCAGGCCTGATAATTTTATTTTATATTTCCTTTCATTTTTTGTTGTGTGTTTTAACGTGTCATTGTATTTCATTTCTTTTGCCTTTTGTTTCGCTGCCCGGTCTGATCAACCGAGTGGTGAGACATATTTGGTGTAAATTATTTACTTATATTTTCCATCCCCCCCCCCCCCCCCCCCCCCCCTCCATTCGCTGCCCGGTCCTGATCACCGGTGTGAACATATTTGTAATTATTACTTTTCCCCCCCCCCCCCCCCCCCCCCCCCCCACCTCGAGTACCTCCTCGTCCCTTTTCACGTGAATATTTACCTCGTTTGTTTGCTTTTATTATTATGAATTTTAATTGTATTTTTCTCTCTTCCCTTACATGTTTTCACTATGCTCATTTTATAACAGCTCCATTTATTTGTTCTTGACACTTTGTCCATGCACGCAAATTTTATAGTGATTTTGTTTATGTTTATTTTGACTTGTACCTTTCTGGTCTGTGGGCAGTATCATGAAATTTATAACATATGTTTGCGTGTGTCAAGCACTTCACTCACAGCATGAGTGCTCAGAACACTTATCATTTTGTATGTTATGATCAGTAGAACGTAACCTCCAAGTAAATGGAAAGAATTTGATCGACGGCATCGCTGCTCTGTCGAATGAGCAAAGAATGGAATTGCTCAATGCAGTGCAGGAAACAAAGAAAACGGAGCAACCTGTCAATGTCTCAGCCGTTAGAGCTGACGCTCCACGACTTTCCACCTTTTCCGGGGATGACGGGTCCCCTTCTCATTGTTCCTTTTTGCAGTGGAAACTGGAGGTTAAAGACCTCCAGTGCTCTCATATGTTCTCGGAACGCATCCTTGTGGCGGCCATGAGACGCTCTCTAAAAGGGCTACCGGCCGACCTCATTCTTCAGATGGGGGAGGAAGTGACCTGCGACGCGATCATTCAAAGTCTTGATCGACTTTATGGTAATATTTTGCCTTCTTCCGATCTCTTGCAAAAGATTGCCATCGCGTCGCAGGTAGAGAATGAAGCAGTCACAGCGTGGGCTGTTAGGCTTCAGGCCTTGGTGGCACAGGTGTCAGGCAAAGTGCCACCTCTCATTACTGCTGAAGGTGGAGCGGACATGTTGAGCGCTCATACATGATTGCATGGGCATTACGATAATTGCTATTTTATTAATTGCTATTATATTATTATCTTTTATGTATATTTTCCTCTTAATCTGGGATTAGTTGCTTATAGTTTATTAAGAAAATCGGGGACGATTTTTTGTCTTGAGGGGGAAGTATGTAGTATGATGGTTTCATACTTCTTGTATTTTTTTAAATAGCACTTTCTGTTATGGTTTCCTTCTATTCGTCTTGCGGTATGCTGCGCGCCGTCGCACTTAAGTGGGTAGAAAGGATAAAACCAGTGGCGCACCTCGCTTCAACGTCATTCGCCTCCCGACTCACGTCGGGGGCAATCCTAATTGAAATAAAACTATTAGATAGTAAGATTTAATAGTGTGTTATTTCTGTTTCTTTATTTGACAGGTATGTTGAACTTTTATTATTAACATTGTCATAAGCATTATTATTATTATTATTATTATTATTATTGTTGCTGTTGCATTTATTGTTTTAATTATTGACATCGTGATTTCTTATTTTATTCATATCATTTCCGTGGATTGTTAATGCCTTTGTGTAATGACAGTAAATCGAATACGTGCCAGTATAACTTGTATCTGTCATGAGGAAAATACTTAGTCTAATTAATTGATTACATGAGTGCTAGCAATAATCTGTTTATCACGATTACAAACTTACCACGATCTTTATTACTGGTGATTTGTAAATAATATCGGCCTACTCTAATGTTGTTGGTATAGTTATCCTGTCACTGTCACATCCCTTCCATCTATATCTCTCTGTATCTATCTATCTATCTATCTATCTATCTATCTATCTATCTATCTATCCATCCATCCATCTACCGACCGACCTACGGACCTATCTATCTGTATACTTACTAATCTGTCTGCCTATGCACATATGTACCCATCTTTATATATTTACCTTTTCAATTACTTAGTATGAGATTACAGTTGGCTACATATCAATCTACCCAATAATCTATTCAACTATCTATATGCCTGTCACCTGATACACATATAGGCATAAGTACCTATTGTCTGACTAGCTGTATGCTCAGTTATCGGTCTGTCTGTCAAGCTTTCTTGGTCATTAATCGTTATAGCTGTATAATGTCCTGATGATGCCCTGCATCATAGAATTATACCAAACTTCTGAGATTGTTGGTAGTGATTTATATCTTATGCTTTTATGCTTAATGATGTTGGCATATTCGATGCCATTATCTCACTTGGTAAATATTCATGTTTTATTGATACATTCGATTATCATTATATTACTAATTTTGGCCGTATCGCCACTCGACTTACGTTGAGGGCTGAGTGCCAATCTTCATTTTCTATTCCATTATATAACATGCATTGGCCGTATCGCCACTCGACTTACGTTGAGGGCTGAGTGCCAATCTTCATTTTCTATTCCATTATATAACATGCATTGGCCGTATCGCCACTCGACTTACGTTGAGGGCTGAGTGCCAATCTTCATTTTCTATTCCATTATATAACATGCATTGGCCGTATCGCCACTCGACTTACGTTGAGGGCTGAGTGCCAATCTTCATTTTCTATTCCATTATATAACATGCATTGGCCGTATCGCCACTCGACTTACGTTGAGGGCTGAGTGCCAATCTTCATTTTCTATTCCATTATATAACATGCATTGGCCGTATCGCCACTCGACTTACGTTGAGGGCTGAGTGCCAATCTTCATTTTCTATTCCATTATATAACATGCATTGGCCGTATCGCCACTCGACTTACGTTGAGGGCTGAGTGCCAATCTTCATTTTCTATTCCATTATATAACATGCATTGGCCGTATCGCCACTCGACTTACGTTGAGGGCTGAGTGCCAATCTTCATTTTCTATTCCATTATATAACATGCATTGGCCGTATCGCCACTCGACTTACGTTGAGGGCTGAGTGCCAATCTTCATTTTCTATTCCATTATATAACATGCATTGGCCGTATCGCCACTCGACTTACGTTGAGGGCTGAGTGCCAATCTTCATTTTCTATTCCATTATATAACATGCATTGGTCATTCGCCTCCCGACTCACGTCGGGGGCAATCCTAATTGAAATAAAACTATTAGATAGTAAGATTTAATATTGTGTTATTTCTGTTTCTTTATTTGACAGTGTCGCCCCTTCCTTAGAACCAATCACGACCCTGAGCATTGCGCGAGAGAAAAACTCAGCATATCTCTTGCGCAAAATAAGATCTTGTTTTGTTCTATCACTCCCTCTTCATTCGTCCCAAGCCTCAAGAAGCCTGCCACGCTGCCTGCCAAAATAGCGGCACTGGCAACTACACACATCTCATTCTCAACAACAAAAACTACACCTCATTATCAAGAAATATCTCGCCACCAAACCTCTCAGAACAACTCCATACATCCTCCCTATCAAGTCTCTCTCATTTACTCCATCGACTATATTACACCTTCCTCATTAAAAACTACACGTAACTTGAAGAAAACTACAAAGAGGCTTCATTATTGTATGTACCCCCTGCAACCCAAATAACAAGATACCAAAATAACAAGATTATTACATAACCCTAATAGGAAAATAAACACCTTGGCATTATGACTAACCCTAATAGAAAAAAAACAAACCTCGGACTGCTTTGCACTACCTTTCAATACTTCACAAATTAAAATGGCGGCCGAGAATCAAAACAATGGTCAAATTAGGAAATTTTAAACTTTCACAAATCTATCAAGGTTTGTTCTAGAGTTTTGAAAATGCTTCTATATGATGACAAATTGGATAAATAAACGCCTGACAAAAGATCTACGGTGAAAATACAAATTGAAAGAATACTGGGGATGTAGGAGCTTTCGGAATATCTCCCCTTTACCTAACTTATGTGAGGTCAAATGAAAATCTGAAGCAGACGCGAAAAATATCAAGTTTGTTCGGGCTAGAAGCTAGACAGATACAATTGACAGTTTGCCGACAACGTTTAACTAAATATTTCCCAGGGCAATAATTATCACATCGATGGCATAAAAACTACCGTAATATCAGCTGTAATATTAGTAGACATTGTTAATCGGTGAAACTTGTTTAAAATTTGTGTAAATCCGAATACCTTCATGTGATCAAATGAATATTATCACTATGAATGCCACGATTTGCTGAAAAATACCAACACACACACATGTATACACCACACACAACACACACAAACACACACACACACGCACACACACACAAACATACACGCAATTAGAACATACTACTACATAACAACACTGATCACCACTAAATCAACAACACAACGGAAGTAATAATAATACTTGATGTCATAAATAGATGACGCAAACTATTTACAGTGTCAAAATTAGTTGATTTTGAGAGTCTTAGTGTCGTCGGTACATATTTTCTGATATCTGTTTGACTCAACGAACTTTCGAACTGACTTTAAATTATAAAAGGAAATTAAGTTATCTGTTTATATATCTGTAAAAAATACATTTCTAATTTTCAAATCTTTCAGTAGAGTTGTGCGCCGTATCATTTTTTTATTGACTCAAATAAGCACAATGTTCTCCACAATGCTATATTTTTTTAAAGAAAGGATAAAAGCTGAATTCATATTCCGAGTTTCCTATAAAGGATTGTATTTTGACCTAATCTGATATACTGGTTGATTCTCCTGAAATTCGTGTAAACTACAATTATAGAGCAAGTGTGAGAAGTCGGCGTGGTTGTATACATGTAATAATTTTCTGTGTGTGTGTGTATGTGTGTGTTTTGTGTGTGTTTGTGTGTGTATGTGTGTGTTTGTGTACGTGTGTGTGTGTGTATGTGTGTGTTTACAAGTGTACAGAGGAAAGTGATAGATAACTGAAGAAATAGGAGATGCAATCAATTACCATGTAAGCCGATTTTAGATAAAGTGAGAATAATGAAATGAAACAATGGGAAAATCGATGAAATATTTTTAAAAGGGTCGCAAAGAAAAGATTTACATTCTTCACAATTGTAGGGGAATTTAGTTTAATTCATCTATTACCCGACTTTCAAATGTTTTCATTTCAATTTTTATACGCATTCTTTGACTTTTTCTGGTTTGGAATAATCTGTCCTAAATAAGTGAGTGTTGAGTCTGTCAATGAATGAATGACTGACGCTACAGGTGAATTCCATATTGAACTGTCAAATGTTGTTGGCTTATATTTTGTTTAAGTAGACATTGTAAAGTGACCAAATAGTACCTTACTCGGGCAAACAAAACTAAAACTCTGATCTCCTTGGAAAACTCATCGGTTTTGATAATCACAAAAATTCTAACGGACTACGGAAAATCAAAAATACTCGTAGATATAAATGTTAAGGAAGATGACTCTACATTCTTTTAAGGACTATATTGTTTTTATAGGTTTGATAGCGCTTATAAAACATTGGGGTCATTTTAGGGCTAGTAGAATGGAAGAAATGGCATAGGCCTAGCAGTCAAAAAATTCTAATTTTACAAGACATGATAGGTAATGAACAATAGACTAGCCCAACAAGACAAAGGACAAGGCACAGGCGTGCTCGAGGCCGGTGATCGATGTGAAAAGTGACCGAATAGAACCTTACTTGGGCAAACAATACTAAAACTCTGATCTCCTTGGAAAAATCACCGGATTTGATAATCACAAAAATTCTAACGGACTAGGAAAAATTAAAAATAGATATAACTGTTAATCTTAAATTAATTATAGAAACATTATTCTCTGTCATATCAATTAAG
>NW_027624922.1:0-22792 GCF_034508935.2 Berghia stephanieae
ATTTTTTTTAAATTTAAACTCGAAAATTTAAAACGACTCTTTCATGCAAAAAATTTGAAGATTTCATCAATTACGAAAATTCGGAAATTTGAAAAAATCTCCAAATTTCACCATAAAACGTGGAAAAATCGAAAATTTCAAAAATCCAAAATTTTAATTTTTGATCATTGTAAAACTCTGAAGATGCTCAAAGTCGACTATTTCATGCAAAAATTCGATGATTTTGTCATACTGTGAAAACTCGGAAATTTGAAAAAATCGTCAAATTTCACCGAAAAAAAACGTGGAAAAAATCAAAAATCTTAATTCCAAATTATTATTTTCAACACTGTGAAACTCGAAGACTCAAATGACTTTCAATGCAAAAATTCGAAGGTTTTCATCAGATTGTCGAAAACTCGAAATTTGAAAAATCGTCATTCCCCCCCCCCCCCCCCCCCAAAAAAAAAAAAAAAAAACTGAAAAAAAAATGAATTCTGGAAACTCCAAAATTCTACTTTCTGAACATTGTGAATCTCGAAAGATGCTCAAAATGGACTCTTTCATGCAAAAGTTCGATGATGTTATTATACTGTTGAAAACTCGGAAATTTGAAAAAAATCGTCAAATTTCACCGAAAAATAACTCGAAAAAAATCAAAAATCTGTAAACTCCTAAATTATTATTTTTCAACATTGTGAAACTCGAAAAACGTTCAAAATCGACTCTTTCATGCAAAATTCGAAGATTACATCAGATTGTCAAAATTCGGAAATTTGAAAAAATCGTCAAAATTCACCATAAAACGTGGAAAAATCGAAAAATTCAAAAATCCAAAATTTTAATTTTTGATCATTGTAAAACTCTGAAGAATGTCAAAGTCGACTATTTCAAGCAAAAATTGAAGATTTCATCAGATTGTCGAAAACTCGGAAATTTGAAAAAATCGTCAAATTCCCCCCCCCCCCCCCCAAAAAAAAAAAAAAAAAACCTGAAAAAAATGAAAAATCTGGAAACTCCAAAATTCTACTTCATGAACATTGTGAATCTCGGAAGATGCTCAAAATGGACTCTTTCATGCAAAAGTTCGATGATATTATTATACTGTTAAAACTCGAATTTGAAAAAATCGTCAAATTTCACCGAAAAAAAAAACGTGAAAAAAATTAAAAATCTGTAAACTCAATTATTATTTTTCAACATTGTGAAACTCGAAAAGAAGTTCAAATCGACTCTTTATGAAAAATTCGAAGATTTCATCAATTGTCGAAAATGTCGGAAATTTAAAAAATCGTCAAAATTTCACCATAAAACGTGGAAAAATCGAACATTCAAAAATCCAAAATTTAATTTTTGATCACTGTAAAACTCTGAAGATGCTCAAAGTCGACTTTCAGCAAAAATTGGAAGATTCCATCAGATTGTCGAAAACTCGGAAATTTGAAAAAATCGTCATAATCCCCCCCCCCCTCCCCCCCCCTCAAAACAAAAAAAACGAGAAAAAAAAGAAAAAATCTGGAAACTCCAAAATTCTACTTTCTGAACATTGTGAATCTCGAAAGATCCAAAATGACTCTTTCATGCAAATGTTCGATGATGTTAGATACCGTTGAAAACTCGGAAATTTGAAAAAAATCGTCAAATATTCCACCGAAAAAAAAAATCGTAAAAAATCAAAAATCGTAAACTCCTAAATTATATTTTTCAACATTGTAAACTCGAAAGATCGTTCAAAATCGACTCTTTATATGCAAAAATTCGAAGATTTCATCAATTGTCGAAAATCGGAAATTTGAAAAAACGTCGATTAATTTCACCATAAAACGTGGTAAAATCGAAAAATTCAAAATCCATATTTAATTTTTGATCATGTAAAACTCTGAAGATGCTTCAATCGACTATTCAGCAAAAAATTGAAGATTTCATCAATTGTCGAAACTCGGAATTTGAAAAGATCGTCATATTCTCCCCCCCCCCCGCCTCCTCCCCACAAAACAATAAAAAACGAGAAGAAAAAGAAAAATCTGGAAACTCGCAAAATTCTACTTTTCTGAAAATTGTGAATCCGAAAATGCTCAAAATGGGACTCTTTTTCAAATGTTCGATGATGTTATATACCGTTTAAAACTGGGAAATTTGAAAAAATCGTCAAATTTCACCGACAAAAAAAACGTAAAAAATCAAAAATCTGTAAACTCCTAAATTAAATTTTTTTTCAACATTGTGAAACCCCGAAGACTCAAAATCACTCTTTCATGCAAAATTTGAAGATTTCATCAATTGTCGAAAGCGAAAATTTGAAAAAATCGTCATAATTTTACCATAAAACGTGGAAAAATCGAAAAATCAACAAGTCCAAAATTTTAATTTTTGATCATTGAAAACTCTGAAATGCTCAAAGTCGACTATTTCAAGCAAAAATTGAAGATTTCATCAGAAAATTTTCGAAAACTCGGAAATTTGAAAAGATCGCAAATTCCCCCCCCCCCCCCCCACCCCCCCCCCCCCAAAAAAAAAAAACCCGAAAAAAAAGAAAAATCCCGGAAACTCCCAAAATTCACTTTATGAACATTGTGAATCTCGAAAGATCTCAAAATGGGCTCTTCATGCAAAATTCGATTATATTATTATAATGTTGAAACTCGGAAATTGAAAAAATCGTCAAATTCCCCCCCCCCCCCCTCCCCAAAAAAAAACGAGAAAAAAAAGAAAAATTTTGGAAACTCCAAAATTCTACTTTCTGAACATTGTGAAACTAAAGATCTCAAAGTCACTATTTCTGGGAAAAATTCGAAGATTCATCAATTTCGAAAATTCGGGAAAATTTTAAAAATCGTCATAATTTCCAAACCCTAAAACGTGGAAAAATCGAAAAATCACAAATCCAAAATTTTAATTTTTGAACATTGTAAAACTCCCGAAGATCCAAATCCACTATTTCAAGCTAAAAATTGAAATTTCCCTCAGATTGTCGAAAATTTTGAAATTTGAAAAATCGTCCCTAATTTTAACCCCTAAAAAATAAAAATCGAAAAATCACAAAACCAAAATTTTAATTTTTGATCTTGTAAAACTCGAAGATCTCAAAGCGACTATTTCAAGGTAAAAAATTGAAGATTTTCCTCAATTTCGAAAACTCGAAATTTGAAAAATGGGCAAATTCCCCCCCCCCCCCCCCCCCCAAAAAAAGAAAAAAACAGAAAAAAAAGAAAAATTTTGGGAAAATCCAAAATTTCTACTTTCTAAACCATTGGAATCTTTGAAGATGCCAAATCGAATTTTTTATCAAAAATTCGATGATTTTGTCAAAAAATGAGTGGACAGGGACTTATTTTAAAAACAGATGTAATGAGTAAAAAAGTGCAGAAACAATAGAGAATAAAAATTTTCGCGGCAGTGGTGGGGTTTCGAACCTCGACCCCTTATTGGTACGACAACTCCGCCTGCAGGTGAGAGCGTGCTCTAACCCTGTGAGCTATCCACGAACACAAAAAAAATTTCGTTCGAACCCAAGTCATTTCTAGATCCCTCATCTCACCCACTTCTTGAGACCGCCGATTCGTTCGCACACCACCATATCGCGAAGTAATTTTGACCACAGTTAAGCTTAATAGCCAATATTCTCAACACAAACATGTAACATAGAAACGATTGAGACATTGAGTATGCTCCGTTGTATGGGGTGAATTTTTAAATTCAGAAAAGTGAGTGGAGCAGGCACTTATGTTGGTAACAACAAGATGTAAGTGAGTAGAAAAGTGCCAGAAGACATGGAGAATAAAAAATTATTCGCGGCGGTGCTGGGTTTCGAACCTTGCGACCTTATTGTACGACAACTCCGCCTGGTAGGTATAGAGCGTGTGGCCTTACCGTGTGAGCTATCCACGAACACAAAAAATGATTCGTTCGAACCCAAGTCATTTCTAGATCCCACTCTCACCCACTTCTTGAGACCGCCGATTCGTTCGCACACCACCATCGCGAAGTAAATTTTGACCAGCAGTTAAGCTTAATAGCCAATATTCCCTCAACACAAACATGTAACAATAGAACGATTGAGACATTGAGTATGCTCCGGTGTATGGGGTGAATTTTTAATTCAGAAAAGTGATGGAGCAGGCACTTATGTGGTAACAACAAGATGTGAAGTGAGTAAAAAGTGCCAGAAACAAAATAAAAAAAAATTTATCGCGCGGTGGTGGGGTCGAACCTCGACCTTATTGTACGACAACTCCCCCTGCAGGGAGACTTTTCTCACCGTGGAGCTATCCACAAACACAAAAAAATATTCTTTCGAACCCAATCATTTCAATCCCTCCTCCACCACTTCTTGCCCCCACGTTTTCTTCGCACACCACCATCCGAAGAATTTTGACCACAGTTAAGCTTAATACCCAATTTTCCAAACACAAACATGTAACAAAACAAATTGAACTTTGAGAAAGCCCCCCGGTGTATGGGTAAATTTTTTAAATCAGAAAATGAGTGGGGCAGGCCTTATTGGAAAACAACAAATTTTGAATAGTAGAAAAATGCCAGAAACAATAAGAATAAAAATTATTCGCGGCGGTGGGGGGGTTTTGAACCTGCGACCTTATTGGACGACAACTCCCCTGGGGAGGTGAGAGCGTGCTCTACCGTGACTATCCACAACACAAAAAATATTCGTTTCGAACCCAAGTCTTTTTAATCCCTCTCTCACCCCTTCTTAGACCCCCCGATTCGTTCGCCACCCCATCGCGAAATAATTTTTTACCAGGGGATTAAGCTTAATAGCCAATATCTCAACACAAACAGAACATAAAACGATTGGGCCTTGAGTACCCGGTGTAGGGGGGAATTTTTTAAATTTAGAAAAAAGGGGTGGAGCAGGCACTATGTTTGGTAACAACAAGATGTGAATGAGTAAAAAAGTGCCAGAAGACAATAGAGAATAAAATTTATTCGCGGCGGTGGTGGGTTCGAACCTGCGACCTTATTGGTACGACAACTCCGCCTGGGAGGTGAGAGCGTGGCTCTACCGTGAGCTATCCACGAACACAAAAAATATTCGTTTCGAAACCAAAGTCATTTCTAGATCCCTCTCCTCACCCACTTCTTGAGACCGGCCGATTCGTTCGCACACCACCATCGCGGAAGTAATTTTTGAATATTTTTTGTGTTCGTGGATAGCTCACACGGTAAGCAGCCACGCTCTCACCTGCCAGGCGGAGTTGTCGTACCAATAAGGTCGCAGGTTCGAACCCCACCACCGCTGCGAATAATTTTTTATTCTCTATTGTCTTCTGGCACTTTTCTACTCACTTCACATCTTGTTGTTACCAACATAAGTGCCTGCTCCACTCACTTTCTGAATTAAAATTCACCCCATACACCGAGCATACTCAATGTCTCAATCGTTTCTATGTTACATGTTTGTGTTGAGAATATTGGCTATTAAGCTTAACTGCTGGTCAAAAATTACTTCGCGATGGGGGTTGCGAACGAATCGGCGGTCTCAAGAAGTGGTGAGAGAGGGGTCTAGAAATGACTTTGGTTCGAAACGAATATTTTTTGTGTTCGTGGATAGCTCACACGGTAGAGCCACGCTCTCACCTCCAGGCGGAGTTGTCGTACCAATAAGGTCGCAGGTTCGAACCCCACCACCGCCGCGAATAATTTTTATTCTCTATTGTCTTCTGGCACTTTTCTACTAACTTCACATCTTGTTGTTACCAACATAAGTGCCTGCTCCACTCACTTTTCTGAATTAAAAATTCACCCCATACACCGGAGCAAACTCAATGTCTCAATCGTTTCTATGTTACATGTTTTGTGTTGAGAATATTGGCTATTAAGCTTAACTGCTGTCAAAAATTACTTCGCGATGGTGGTGTGCGAACGAATCTTCGGTCTCAAGAAGTGGGTGAGAGAGGGATCTAGAAATGACTTGGGTTCGAAACGAATATTTTTTGTGTTCGTGGATAGCTCACACGGTAGAGCCACGCTCTCACCTGCCAGGCGAGTTGTCGTACCAATAAGGTCGCAGGTTCGAACCCCACCACCGCCGCGAATAATTTTTATTCTCTATTTTCTTCTGGCACTTTCTACTCATTTCACATCTTGTTGTTACCAACATAAGTGCCTGCTCCACTCACTTTTCTGAATTAAAAATTCACCCCATACACCGAGCATACTCAATGTCTCAATCGTTTCTATGTTACATGTTTGTGTTGAGAATATTGGCTATTAAGCTTAACTGCTGGTCAAAAATTACTTCGCGATGGTGGGTGCGAACGAATCGCGGTCTCAAGAAGTGGGTGAGAGAGGGATCTAGAAATGACTTGGTTCGAAACGAATATTTTTTGTGTTCGTGGGTAGCTCACACGGTAAGCCACGCTCTCACCTGCCAGGGGGGTTGTCGTACCAATAAGGTCGCAGTTCGAACCCCACCACCGCCGCGAATAATTTTATTCTCTATTGTCTTCTGGCACTTTTCTACTCACTTCACATCTTGTTGTTACCAACATAAGTGCCTGCTCCACTCACTTTTCTGAATTAAAAATTCACCCATACACCGAGCATACTCAATGTCTCAATCGTTTCTATGTTACATGTTTGTGTTGAGAATATTGGCTATTAAGCTTAACTGCTGGTCAAAAATTACTTCGCGATGGTGTGTGCGAACGAATCGCGGTCTCAAGAAGTGGGTGAGAGAGGATAGAAATGACTTGGGTTCGAAACGAATATTTTTTGTGTTCGTGGATAGCTCACACGGTAGAGCCACGCTCTCACCTGCCAGGCGGAGTTGTCGTACCAATAAGGTCGCAGGTTCGAACCCCACCACCGCCGCGAATAATTTTATTCTCTATTGTCTTCTGCACTTTTCTACTCACTTCACATCTTGATGATTTTGTCATACTGTTGACAAATCGGACATTTGAAAAAATCGTCAAATTTCACCGAAAAAAAACGTGAAAAAAATAAAAAATCTGTAAACTCCTAAATTATTATTTTCAACACTTTGAAACTCGAAAGACTCAAATCGACTCTTTCATGCAAAAATTCGAAGATTTCATCAGATTGTCGAGAATTCGGAAATTTGAAAACATCGTCAAAATTTCACCATAAAACGTGGAAAAATCGAAAATTTCAAAAATCCAAAATTTTAATTTTTGATCATTGTAAAACTCTGAAGATGCTCAAAGTCGACTATTTCAAGCAAAAATTTGAAGATTTCATCAGATTGTCGAAAATTCGGAAATTTGAAAAAATCGTCAAAATTTCACCATAAAACGTGGAAAAATCGAAAATTTCAAAAATCCAAAATTTTAATTTTTGATCATTGTAAAACTCTGAAGATGCTCAAAGTCGACTATTTCAAGCTAAAAATTCAAGATTTCATCAGATTGTCGAAAACTCGGAAATTTGAAAAAATGGTCAAATTCCCCCCCCCCCCCTCAAAAAAAAAAACGTGAAAAAAAATGAAAAATCTGGAAACTCCAAAATTCTACTTTCTAAACATTGTGAATCTCGAAAGATGCTCAAAGCAAAATCTTCATGCAAAAATTCCATGATATTGTCATACTGTTGAAAACTCGAAAATTTGAAAAAAACGTCAAATTACCCCGCCCCCCCCCCCCCAAAAAAAAAAAACTTAAAAAAATGAAAAATCTGGTAACTCCAAAATTCTACTTTCTGAACATTGTGAATCTCGAAAGATGCTCAAAATGGACTCTTTCATGCAAAAGTTCGATGATGTTATTATACTGTTGAAAACTCGGAAATTTGAAAAAATCGTCAAATTTCACCGAAAAAAAACGTGAAAAAAATCAAAAATCTATAAACTCCTAAATTATTATTTTTCAACATTGTGAAACTCGAAAGACGTTCAAAATCGACTCTTTCATGCAAAAATTCGAAGATTTCATCAGATTGTCGAAAATTCGGAAATTTGAAAAAATCGTCAAAATTTCACCATAAAACGTGGAAAAATCGAAAATTTCAAAAATCCAAAATTTTAATTTTTGATCATTGTAAAACTCTGAAGATGCTCAAAGACGACTATTTCAAGCAAAAATTTGAAGATTCCATCAGATTGTCGAAAACTCGGAAATTTGAAAAAATCGTCAAATTACCCCCCCCCCCCCCCCCCCCAAAAAAAAAACCTGAAAAAAATGAAAAATCTGGAAACTCCAAAATTCTACTTTCTGAACATTGTGAATCTCGAAAGATGCTCAAAATGGACTCTTTCATGCAAAAGTTCGATGATGTTATTATACTGTTGAAAACTTGGAAATTTGAAAAAATCGTCAAATTAAACCGAAAAAAAACGTGAAAAAAATCAAAAATCTGTAAACTCCTAAATTATTATTTTTCAACATTGTGAAACTCGAAAGACGTTCAAAATCGACTCTTTCATGCAAAAATTCGAAGATTTCATCAGATTATCGAAAATTCGGAAATTTGAAAAAATCTCAAAATTTCACCATAAAACGTGGAAAAATCGAAAATTTCAAAAATCCAAAATTTTAATTTTTGATCATTGTAAAACTCTGAAGATGCTCAAAGTCGACTCTTTCATGCAAAAATTCGATGATTTTGTCATACTGTTGAAAACTCGGAAATTTGAAAAAATCGTCAAATTTCACCGAAAAAAAACGTGAAAAAAATCAAAAATCTGTAATTTCCTAAATTATTATTTTTCAACATTGTGAAACTCGAAAGACGTTCAAAATGGACTCTTTCATGCAAAAATTCGAAGGTTTCATCAGATTGTCGAAAACTCGGAAATTTGAAAAAATCGTCATTTTCCCCCCCCCCCCCCCCCCCCAAAAAAAAAAAACGTGAAAAAAAATGAAATATCTGGAAACTCCAAAATTCTACTTTCTAAACATTGTGAATCTCGAAAGATGCTCAAAATGGACTCTTTCATGCAAAAGTTCGATGATGTTATTATACTGTTGAAAACTCGGAAATTTGAAAAAAATCGTCAAATTTCACCGAAAAAAAAACTCGAAAAAAATCAAAAATCTGTAAACTCCTAAATTACTATTTTTCAACATTGTGAAACTCGAAAGACGTTCAAAATCGACACTTTCATGCAAAATTCGAAGATTCATCAGATTGTCACAAATTCGGAAATTTGAAAAAATCGTCATAATTTCACCATAAAACGTGGAAAAATCGAAAAATTCAAAAATCCAAAATTTTAATTTTTGATCATGTAAAGCTCTGAAGATGTCAAAGTCGACTATTTCAAGCAAAAAATTGAAGATTTCATCAGATTGTCGAAAACTCGGAAATTTGAAAAAATCGTCAAATTCCCCCCCCCCCCCCCCCCCAAAAAAAAAAAAAAAACCTGAAAAAAATGAAAAATCTGGAAACTTCATGAACATTGTGAATCTGAAAGATGCTCAAAATGGAATCTTTCATGCAAAAGTTCGATGATGTTATTATACTGTTGAAAACTCGGAAATTTGAAAAAATCGTCAAATTTCACCGAAAAAAAACGTGAAAAAAATAAAAAATCTGTAAACTCAATTATTATTTTTCAACATTGTGAAACTCGAAAGACGTTCAAAATCGACTCTTTCATGAAAAAATTCGAAGATTTCATCAGATTGTCGAAAATTCGTAAATTTGAAAAAATCGTCAAAATTTCACCATAAAACGTGGAAAAATCGAACATTTCAAAAATCCAAAATTTTAATTTTCGATCATTGTAAAACTCTGAAGATGCTCAAAGTCGACTATTTCAAGCAAAAATTTGAAGATTCCATCAGATTGTCGAAAACTCGGAAATTTGAAAAAATCGTCATATTCCCCCCCCCCCCCTCCCAAAAACAAAAAAAACGAGAAAAAAAAGAAAAATCTGGAAACTCCAAAATTCTACTTTCTGAACATTGTGAATCTCGAAAGATGATCAAAATGGACTCTTTCATGCAAATGTTCGATGATGTTATTATACTGTTGAAAACTCGGAAATTTGAAAAAAATCGTCAAATTTCACCGAAAAAAAAAAAGAAAAAAATCAAAAATCTGTAAACTCCTAAATTATTATTTTTCAACATTGTGAAACTCGAAAGACGTTCAAAATCGACTCTTTCATGCAAAAATTCGAAGATTTCATCAGATTGTCGAAAATTCGGAAATTTGAAAAAATCGTCAAAAATTCACCATAAAACGTGGAAAAATCGAAAAATTCAAAAATCCAAAATTTTAATTTTTGATCATTGTAAAACTCTGAAGATGCTCAAAGTCGACTATTTCAAGCTAAAAATTGAAGATTTCATCAGATTGTCGAAAACTCGGAAATTTGAAAAGATCGTCAAATTCCCCCCCCCCCCCCCCAAAAAAAAAAAAAAACCTGAAAAAAAATGATAAATCTGGAAACTCAATAATTCTACTTTCTGAACATTGTGAATCTCGAAAGATCTCAAAAGGACTCTTTCATGCAAAAGTTCGATGATATTTATAACTGTTGAAAACTCGGAAATTTGAAAAAATCGTCAAATTTCACCGAAAAAAAACGTGAAAAAAAAATAAAAAATCTGTAAACTCAATTATTATTTTCAACATTGTGAAACTCGAAAGACGTTCAAAATCGACTCTTTCATGAAAAAATTCGAAGATTTCATCAGAATGTCGAAAATTCGGAAATTTGAAAAATCGTCATAATTTCACCATAAAACGTGGAAAAATCGAAAAATTCAAAAATCCAAAATTTTAATATTTGATCATTGTAAAACTCTGAAGATGCTCAAAGTCGACTATTTCAAGCTAAAAATTGAAGATTTCATCAGATTGTCGAAAACTCGGAAATTTGAAAAAATCGTCAAAATTTCACCATAAAACGTGGAAAAATCGAAAATTTCAAAAATCCAAAATTTTAATTTTTGATCATTGTAAAACTCTAAAGATGCTCAAAGTCGACTATTTCTAGCAAAAATTTGAAGATTCCATCAGATTGTCGAAAACTCGGAAATTTGAAAAATCGTCAAATTCCCCCCCCCCCCCCCTCCCAAAAAAAAACGAGAAAAAAAAGAAAAATCTGGAACCTCCAAAATTCTACTTTCTGAACATTGTGAATCTCGAAAGATGCTCAAAATGGACTGTTTCATGCAAAAATTCGATGATGTTAGTATACCGGTTGAAAACTCGGAAATTTGAAAAAAATCGTCAAATTTCACCGAAAAAAAAACTCGAAAAAAATCAAAAATCTGTAAACTCCTAAATTATTATTTTTCAACATTGTGAAACTCGAAAGATGATCAAAACGGACTCTTTCATGCAAAAATTCGATGATTTTGTCAGAAAAGTGAGTGGAGCAGGCACTTATGTTGGTAACAACAAGATGTGAAGTGAGTAGAAAAGTGCCAAAGACAATAGAGAATAAAAATTATTCGCGGCAGTGGTGGGGTTCGAACCTGCGACCTTATTGGTACGACAACTCCGCCTGGCAGTGAGAGCGTGGCTCTACCGTGTGAGCTATCCACGAACACAAAAAATATTCGTTTCGAACCCAAGTCATTTCTAGATCCCTCTCTCACCCACTTCTTGAGACCGCCGATTCGTTCGCACACCACCATCGCGAAGTAATTTTTGACCAGCAGTTAAGCTTAATAGCCAATATTCTCAACACAAACATGTAACATAGAAACGATTGAGACATTGAGTATGCTCCGGTGTATGGGGTGAATTTTTAATTCAGAAAAGTGAGTGGAGCAGGCACTTATGTTGGTAACAACAAGATGTGAAGTGAGTAGAAAAGTGCCAGAAGACAATGGAGAATAAAAATTATTCGCGGCGGTGGTGGGGTTCGAACCTGCGACCTTATTGGTACGACAACTCCGCCTGGCAGGTGAGAGCGTGGCTCTACCGTGTGAGCTATCCACGAACACAAAAAATATTCGTTTCGAACCCAAGTCATTTCTAGATCCCTCTCTCACCCACTTCTTGAGACCGCCGATTCGTTCGCACACCACCATCGCGAAGTAATTTTTGACCAGCAGTTAAGCTTAATAGCCAATATTCTCAACACAAACATGTAACATAGAAACGATTGAGACATTGAGTATGCTCCGGTGTATGGGTGAATTTTTAATTCAGAAAAGTGAGTGGAGCAGGCACTTATGTTGGTAACAACAAGATGTGAAGTGAGTAGAAAAGTGCCAGAAGACAATAGAGAATAAAAATTATTCGCGGCGGTGGTGGGGTTCGAACCTGCGACCTTATTGGTACGACAACTCCGCCTGGCAGGTGAGAGCGTGGCTCTACCGTGTGAGCTATCCACGAACACAAAAAATATTCGTTTCGAACCAAAGTCATTTCTAGATCCCTCTCTCACCCACTTCTTGAGACCGCCGATTCGTTCGCACACCACCATCGCGAAGCAATTTTTGAATATTTTTTGTGTTCGTGGATAGCTCACACGGTAGAGCCACGCTCTCACCTGCCAGGCGGAGTTGTCGTACCAATAAGGTCGCAGGTTCGAACCCCACCACCGCTGCGAATAATTTTTATTCTCTATTGTCTTCTGGCACTTTTCTACTCACTTCACATCTTGTTGTTACCAACATAAGTGCCTGCTCCACTCACTTTTCTGAATTAAAAATTCACCCCATACACCGGAGCATACTCAATGTCTCAATCGTTTCTATGTTACATGTTTGTGTTGAGAATATTGGCTATTAAGCTTAACTGCTGGTCAAAAATTACTTCGCGATGGTGGTGTGCGAACGAATCGGCGGTCTCAAGAAGTGGGTGAGAGAGGGATCTAGAAATGACTTTGGTTCGAAACGAATATTTATTGTGTTCGTGGATAGCTCACACGGTAGAGCCACGCTCTCACCTGCCAGGCGGAGTTGTCGTACCAATAAGGTCGCAGGTTCGAACCCCACCACCGCCGCGAATAATTTTTATTCTCTATTGTCTTCTGGCACTTTTCTACTCACTTCACATCTTGTTGTTACCAACATAAGTGCCTGCTCCACTCACTTTTCTGAATTAAAAATTCACCCCATACACCGGAGCATACTCAATGTCTTAATCGTTTCTATGTTACATGTTTGTGTTGAGAATATTGGCTATTAAGCTTAACTGCTGGTCAAAAATTACTTCGCCATGGTGGTGTGCGAACGAATCTTCGGTCTCAAGAAGTGGGTGAGAGAGGGATCTAGAAATGACTTGGGTTCGAAACGAATATTTTTTGTGTTCGTGGATAGCTCACACGGTAGAGCCACGCTCTCACCTGCCAGGCGGAGTTGTCGTACCAATAAGGTCGCAGGTTCGAACCCCACCACCGCCGCGAATAATTTTTATTCTCTATTGTCTTCTGGCACTTTTCTACTCATTTCATATCTTGTTGTTACCAACATAAGTGCCTGCTCCACTCACTTTTCTGAATTAAAAATTCACCCCATACACCGAGCATACTCAATGTCTCAATCGTTTCTATGTTACATGTTTGTGTTGAGAATATTGGCTATTAAGCTTAACTGCTGGTCAAAAATTACTTCGCGATGGTGGTGTGCGAACGAATCGGCGGTCTCAAGAAGTGGGTGAGAGAGGGATCTAGAAATGACTTGGGTTCGAAACGAATATTTTTTGTGTTCGTGGATAGCTCACACGGTAGAGCCACGCTCTCACCTGCCAGGCGGGGTTGTCGTACCAATAAGGTCGCAGGTTCGAACCCCACCACCGCCGCGAATAATTTTTATTCTCTATTGTCTTCTGGCACTTTTCTACTCACTTCACATCTTGTTGTTACCAACATAAGTGCCTGCTCCACTCACTTTTCTGAATTAAAAATTCACCCCATACACCGGAGCATACTCAATGTCTCAATCGTTTCTATGTTACATGTTTGTGTTGAGAATATTGGCTATTAAGCTTAACTGCTGGTCAAAAATTACTTCGCGATGGTGGTGTGCGAACGAATCGGCGGTCTCAAGAAGTGGGTGAGAGATGGATCTAGAAATGACTTGGGATGAAACAAATATTTTTTGTGTTCGTGGATAGCTCACACGGTAGAGCCACGCTCTCACCTGCCAGGCAGAGTTGTCGTACCAATAAGGTCGCAGGTTCGAACCCCACCACCGCCGCGAATAATTTTTATTCTCTATTGTCTTCTGGCACTTTTCTACTCACTTCACATCTTGATGATTTTGTCATACTGTCGACAAATCGGACATTTGAAAAAATCGTCAAATTTCACCGAAAAAAAACGTGAAAAAAATAAAAAATCTGTAAACTCCTAAATTATTATTTTTCAACATTGTGAAACTTGAAAGACGTTCAAAATCGACTCTTTCATGCAAAAATTCGAAGATTTCATCAGATTGTCGAAAATTCGGAAATTTGAAAACATCGTCAAAATTTCACCATAAAACGTGGAAAAATCGAAAATTTCAAAAATCCAAAATTTTAATTTTTGATCATTGTAAAACTCTGAAGATGCTCAAAGACGACTATTTCAAGCTAAAAATTCGAAGATTTCATCAGATTGTCGAAAATTCGGAAATTTGAAAAAATCGTCAAAATTTCACCATAAAACGTGGAAAAATCGACAATTTCAAAAATCCAAAATTTTAATTTTTGATCATTGTAAAACTCTGAAGATGCTCAAAGTCGACTATTTCAAGCTAAAAATTCAAGATTTCATCAGATTGTCGAAAACTCGGAAATTTGAAAAAATGGTCAAATTCCCCCCCCCCCCCCCCCCCCCCAAAAAATAAAAAACGTGAAAAAAAATGAAAAATCTGGAAACTCCAAAATTCTACTTTCTAAACATTGTGAATCTCGAAAGATGCTCAATGCGAAATCTTTCATGCAAAAATTCCATGATTTTGTCATACTGTTGAAAACTCGAAAATTTGAAAAAAACGTCAAATTACCCCGCCCCCCCCCCCCCCCCAAAAAAAAAAACTTAAAAAAATGAAAAATCTGGTAACTCCAAAATTCTACTTTCTGAACATTGTGAATCTCGAAAGATGCTCAAAATGGACTCTTTCATGCAAAAGTTCGATGATGTTATTATACTGTTGAAAACTCGGAAATTGGAAAAAATCGTCAAATTTCGCCGAAAAAAACCTGAAAAAAAAAAATCTATAAACTCCTAAATTATCACTTTTCAACATTGTGAAACTCGAAAGACGTTCAAAATCTACTCTTTCATGCAAAAATTCGAAGATTTCATCAGATTGTCGAAAATTCGGAAATTTGAAAAAATCGTCAAAATTTCACCATAAAACGTGGAAAAATCGAAAATTTCAAAAATCCAAAATTTTAATTTTTGATCATTGTAAAACTCTGAAGATGCTCAAAGTCGACTATTTCAAGCAAAAAGTTGATGATTTTGTCATACTGTTGAAAATTCGGAAATTTGAAAAAATCGTCAAAATTTCACCATAAAACGTGGAAAAATCGAAAATTTCAAAAATCCAAAATTTTAATTTTTGATCATTGTAAAACTCTGAAGATGCTCAAAGGACTCTTTCGTGCAAAAATTCTATGATTTTGTCATACTGTTGAAAACTCGGAAATTTGAAAAAATCGTCAAATTTAACCGAAAAAAAACGTGAAAAAAATCAAAAATCTGTGATTTCCTAAATTATTATTTTTCAACACTGTGAAACTCGAAAGACGTTCAAAATGGACTCTTTCATGCAAAAATTCGAAGGTTTCATCAGATTGTCGAAAACTCGGAAATTTGAAAAAATCGTCATTTCCCCCCCCCCCCCCCCCAAAAAAAAACAAAAAAAAAAACGTGAAAAAAAAAGAAAAATCTGGAAACTTCAAAATTCTACTTTCTGAACATTGTGAATCTCGAAAGATGCTCAAAATGGACTCTTTCATGCAAAAGTTCGATGATGTTATTATACTGTTGAAACTCGGAAATTTGAAAAAAATCGTCAAATTTCACCGAAAAAAAAAACTCGAAAAAAATCAAAAACCTGTAAACTCCTAAATTATTATTTTTCAACATTGTGAAACTCGAAAGACGTTCAAAATCGTCTATTTCATGCAAAATTTCGAAGATTACATCAGATTGTCACAAATTCGGAAATTTGAAAAAATCGTCATAATTTCACCATAAAACGTGGAAAAATCGAAAATTTCAAAAATCCAAAATTTTAATTTCTGATCAGTGTAAAGCTCTGAAGATGTTCAAAGTCGACTATTTCAAGCAAAAAATTGAAGATTTCATCAGATTGTCGAAAACTCGGAAATTTGAAAAAATCGTCAAATTCCCCCCCCCCCCCCCCCCCCAAAAAAAAAAAAAAAAACCTGAAAAAAATGAAAAATCTGGAAACTCCAAAATTCTACTTCCTGAACATTGTGAATCTCGAAAGATGCTCAAAATGGACTCTTTCATGCAAAAGTTCGATGATTTTATTATACTGTTGAAAACTCGGAAATTTGAAAAAATCGTCAAATTTCACCGAAAAAAAACGTGAAAAAAATTAAACATCTGTAAACTCAATTATTATTTTTCAACATTGTGAAACTCGAAAGACGTTCAAAATCGACTCTTTCATGAAAAAATTCGAAGATTTCATCAGATTGTCGAAAATTCGGAAATTTGAAAAAATCGTCAAAATTTCACCATAAAACGTGGAAAAATCGAACATTTCAAAAATCCAAAATTTTAATTTTTGATCATTGTAAAACTCTGAAGATGCTCAAAGTCGACTATTTCTAGCAAAAATTTGAAGATTCATCAGATTGTCGAAAACTCGGAAATTTGAAAAAATCGTCAAATTTCCTCCCCCCCCCCCCCCTCAAAAAAAAAAAACGTGAAAAAAAAATGAAAAATCTGGAAACTCCTCAAAATTCTACTTTCTAAAACATTGTGAATCTCGAAAGAAAAGCTCAAAACGGACTCTTTCATGCAAAAATTCGATGATTTTTCATACTGTTGAAAACTCGGAAATTTGAAAAAATCGACAAATTTCACCGAAAAAAAACGTGAAAAAAATCAAAAATCTGTAAACTCCTAAATTATTATTTTTCAACATTGTGAAACTCGAAAGACGTCAAAATCGACTCTTTCATGCAAAAATTCGAAGATTTCATCAGATTGTCGAAAATCGGAAATTTGAAAAAATCGTCAAATTTCACCAAAAACTGGAAAAATCGAAAATATTCAAACTCCAAATTTTATTTTTGACATTGTAAACTCGAAAGCTCAAATCGACTATTTCAAGCAAAAATTGAAGATTTCATCAGATTGTCGAAAATCGGAAATTTGAAAAAATCGTCAAATTTCACCAAAAAACGTGAAAAAATCGAAAATTGAAATCCAAAATTTATTTTCGATCATTGTAAACTCGAAAGATGCTCAAACGACTTTTCAAGCAAAAATTGAGATTTTTCATCAGATTGTCGAAAACTCGAAATTTGAAAAATCGTCAAATTCCCCCCCCACCCCCTCAAAAAAAAAAACGTGAAAAAAATGAAAAATCTGAAACTCCAAAATTCTATTTCTAACATTGTGAATCTCGAAAGATGCTCAAATGACTCTTTCATGCAAAAATTCGAGATTTTCGATTCGAAAACTCGGAAATTTGAAAAAATCGTCAAATTTCACCGAAAAAACGTGAAAAAAAATCAAAAATCGTAAATCCAAATTATATTTTTCAACATTGTGAAACTCGAAAGACTCAAAATCGACTCTTTCATGCAAAAATTCGAAGATTTCATCAGATTGTCGAAAATTCGGAAATTTGAAAAAATCGTCAAATTTCACCATAAAACGTGGAAAAATCGAAAAATTCAAAATCCAAAATTTTAATTTTTGATCATTGTAAAACTCTGAAGATGCTCAAAGTCGACTATTTCAAGCAAAAATTGAAGATTCCATCAGATTGTCGAAAACACGAAATTTGAAAAAATCGTCAAATTCCCCCCCCCCCCCCCCCCCAAAAAAAAAAAAAACGAGAAGAAAAAGAAAAATCTGGAAACTCCAAAATTCTACTTTCTAAACATTGTGAAACTCGAAAGATGCTCAAAACGACTATTTCATGCAAAAATTCGATGATTTTGTCATACTGTTGAAAACTAGGAAATTTGAAAAAATCGTCAAATTTCACCGAAAAAAAAACGTGAAAAAAATAAAAATCTGTAAACTCCTAAATTATTATTTTTCAACATTGTGAAACTCGAAAGACTTTCAAAATCGACTCTTTCATGCAAAAATTCGAAGTTTTCATCAGATTGTCGAAAATTCGGAAATTTGAAAAAATCGTCAAAATTTCACCATAAAACGTGAAAAAATCGAAAAATTCAAAAATCCAAATTTTAATTTTGATCATTGTAAAACTCTGAAAGAGCTCAAAAGTCGACTATTTCAAGCAAAAATTGAAGATTCCATCAGATTGTCGAAAACTCGGAAATTTGAAAAATCGTCAAATTCCCCCCCCCCCCCCCACCCCTCCTCAAAAAAAAAACAAAAAACGGAAAAAAAGAAAAATCTGGAAACTCCAAAATTCTACTTTCTAAACATTGTGAATCTCGAAAGATGCTCAAAACGGACTCTTTCATGCAAAATTCGATGATTTTTCATACTGTTGAAAACTCGGAAATTTGAAAAAATCGTCAAATTTCACCGAAAAAAAACGTGAAAAAAATCAAAAAAAAAACTGAAAAATCAAAAATCTGTAAACTCCTAATTATTTTTCAACATGTGAAACTCAAGACGTTCAAAATCGACTTTCATGCAAATTCGAAGATTTCATCAATTGCGAAATTCGATTGAAAATCGTCAATTTCACCAAAACGTGGAAAACGAATAAAATCAATTAATTTACATGTAATCGAAGATCAAAGCCTTCAGCAAAATGAAATTCATATGTCGAACCGAATTTGAAACGTCAATCCAAAAAAAAGAAAAAAAAATCTGAAACCAAATTTCACATTGATCAAGACTCAAAAGATCTCATGCAAATTCGATTTATTGAAAGAATTTGAAACTCAATTCACCAAAATGAAAATAAAATCTAATCAATTATTTCATGAACTCGAGACCAAATCACTTTAAAATAATTCACATGCGAATCGAATTGAAAAAATCGTCAATCACAAACGTGAAAAAAATTAAACCAATTAATTTACATTGAAAACCAATGCAACGACTTCAGCAAATGAAGATCTATTGAAAACTAATTGAAAAACGCAATCCAAAAAAAAAGAAAATGAATCAAATATCTACATGTGAACTCGAACAAAGGACTAGCAAATAATTTATTGAAATGAAACGCAATCCAAAAAACGAAAAAAAACTAACTCAATTTTTCACTGTGAACGAAAGATAAGACTTTCATAAATCGAAATTCTATGTGAATCACACCCAAAAAAACGGAAAAAAATCAAAAATCGAAACTCCTAAATTATTAATTTTTCAACATTGTGAAACTCGAAAGAGTTCAAAATCGACTCTTTCATGCAAAAATTCGAAGATTTCATCAGATTGTCGAAAATTCGGAAATTTGAAAAAATCGTCAAATTTCACCATAAAACTCATTGTAAACCAAGAGTCAAATCGACTATTTCAGCAAAAATTGAAGATTCATCAGATGTCGAAAACTCGGAAATTTGAAAAAATCGCCAAATTCCCCCCCCCCCCCCCCCTCAAAAAAAAAAACGTGAAAAAAGAAAAATCTGGAAACTCCAAAATTCTACTTCTAAACATTGTGAATCTCGAAAGATGCTCAAAACGGACTCTTTCATGCAAAAATTCGATGATTTTGTCATAATGTTGAAAACTCGGAAATTTGGAAAAATCGTCAAATTTCACCGAAAAAAAAACGTAAAAAAATCAAAAATCTGTAAACTCCTAAATTATTATTTTTCCACATTGTGAAACTCGAAAGACGTTCAAAATCGACTCTTTCATGCAAAAATTCGAAGATTTACAGATTGTCGAAAATTCGGAAATTTGAAAAAATCGTCAAATTTCACCAAAAAACGTGGAAAAATCGAAATTTCAAAAATCCAAAATTTTAATTTTGATCATTGTAAAACTCTGAAGATTCCAAAGTCGACTATTTCAGCAAAAATTGAAGATTCATCAGATTGTCGAAAACTCGGAAATTAAAAAATCGTCAAATCCCCCCACCACCAGCCTACAAAACAAAAAACCAATGAAAAAGAATAAAAACTGAGAAACTGCCAAAATTCTACTTTCTCAACATTTGAATCTCGAAAGATCTCAAACGACTCTTCATGCAAAAATTCGATGATTGTCAACTGTTGAAAACTGGAAATTTGAAAAAATCGTCAATTTCACCAAAAAAAACGTGAAAAAAAAAAAAATCTGTAAACTCCTAATTATTATTTTCAACATGTGAAACTCGAAAGACGTTCAAAGTCGACTCTTTCATGCAAAAATTCGAAGATTTCATCAGATTGTCGAAAATTCGGAAATTTGAAAAAATCGTCAAAATTTCACCATAAAACGTGGAAAAATCGAAATATTCAAAAATCCAAAATTTAATTTTGATCATGTAAAACTCTGAAATGCTCAACGACTATTTCAAGCAAAAATTGAAGATTCATCAGATTTCGAAACTCGAAATTTGAAAAAATCGTCAATCCCCCCCCCCCCCCCCCCCCCAAAAAAAAAAACGGAAAAAAAGAAAAATCTGAAACCCAAAATCTACTTTCTGAACATTGTGAATCTCGAAAGATGCCAAAATGGACTCTTTCAGCAAAAATTCGATATGTATTATACTGTTGAAAACTCGGAAATTGAAAAAATCGTCAAATTTAACCGAAAAAAAAACGTGAAAAAAATCAAAAATCTGTAAACCCTAAATTATTATTTTTCAACATTGTGAAACTCGAAAGACTTCAAAATCGACTCTTTCAGAAAAATTCGAAGATTTCATCAATTGTCGAAAATTCGGAAATTTGAAAAAATCGCAAATTTTCACCATAAAACGTGGAAAAATCGAAAAATTCAAAAATCCAAAATTTTAATTTTGATCATTGTAAAACTCTGAAGATGCTCAAAGCGACTATTTCAAGCAAAAATTTGAAGATTCCATCAGATTGTCGAAAACTCGGAAATTTGAAAAAATCGTCAAATTCCCCCCCCCCCCCCCCCCCAAAAAAAAAAAAAACGTAAAAAATAAAAATCTGGAAACTCCAAATTCTACTTTCTAAACATTGTGAATCCGAAAGATGCTCAAAGACCTTCATGCAAAATTCGATGATTTGTCATACTGTGAAACTCGAAATTTGAAAAAATCGTCATATTTCACCGAAAAAAACGTAAAAAAATCAAAAATCTGTAAACTCCTAAATTTTATTTTCAAAATTGTGAAACTCGAAAGACGTTCAAAATGACTCTTCTCAAAATTGTTCAATAAAATTCGAAATAAGTCAATTTCCAACTGGAAAAACTACAAAATTTGATAAAATCGTCAAATACCCCCCTCCCCTCTCCCCCCCCCCCCCAAAAAAACGGAAAAAATGAAAAATCGAAACTCCAAAATTCTACTTTCTAAACATTGTAATCTCGAAAGATGCTCAAAAGGACTCTTCAGCAAAAATTCGATGATTTCATACGTTGAAAACTGGAAATTTGAAAAAATCGTCAAATTTCCCCCGAAAAAAAACTGAAAAAACAAAAATCTGTAAACTCCAATATTTTTTTCAACATTGAAACTCGAAAGACGTTCAAAATCGACTTTTCATGCAAAAATTCGAAGATTTCATCAGATTGTCGAAAATTCGGAAATTGAAAAAATCGCATAATTCACCAAAAACGTGGAAAAATGAAAATTTCAAAAATCCAAAATTAATTTTGATCATTGTAAAACTCAAGATGCCAAACGACTATTTCAAGCAAAAATAGAAGATTCCATCAGATTGTCGAAAACTCGGAAATTTGAAAAAATCGTCAAATTCCCCCCCCCCCCCCCCCCACCCAAAAAAAAAAAACGTGAAGAAAATGAAAAATCTGGAAACTCCAAAATTCTACTTTTAACTTGTGAATCCGAAAGATGCTCAAAATGGGCTCTTTCCAAAATTTGATGATTTTAACGTTAAAACTGGAAATTAAAAAATCGTCAAAATTTTACCCAAAAAAAAACTGAAAAAAAAAAAAATCGAAAACCCTAAATTATTTTTTTTCACAGTGAAATCGAAAGCTTTCAAAACGACCTTTCATGAAAAATTCGAAGATTTTACAAATTTCGAAAACCCGGAAATTGAAAAAACGTCAAATTTCCCAAAAAGTGGGAAAAAAAAAAATTAAACTCCAAAATTTTTAAAATTTTTAAAAATGTCCTGAAGATGCTCAAAAACACTTTCAAGCAAAAAAATTGAAATTTTCAATTTGGAAAACCGGGGAAAATTTGAAAAAATTTTCAAATTCCCCCCCCCCCCCCCCCTAAAAAAAAAAAAAAAAAAAAAAAATCTGGAAACCCCCAAAATTTTTTCAAACATTTGAACTCGAAAATTCCAAAAAAATTTTTTATGAAAAATTGAATTTTTCAATTAAAATCGGAAATTTAAAAAATCGTCAAATTCACCAAAAAAAAACGAAAAAAAACAAAAAATTAAAAACCCAAAATTATTTTTTTTCAAAATTAACCGAAAATTTTAAAACGCTTTTCAAGCAAAAAATTGAAGATTTTCACAGTTGCGAAAATCGGAAAAAAATTAAAAAAAGCATAAACACCAAAAAAAAAAAAAAAACGAAAAAAAATTCAAAAATTCCAAAATTTTTATTTTTTACATTGTAAAAATCGAAAAGCCAAAATTTACTTTTCAATCAAAAATTTAAAATTTTTAATTTTGAAAACCGGAAATTTAAAAAAGCAAA
>NW_027624923.1:0-7630 GCF_034508935.2 Berghia stephanieae
AAATTTTTTCAAAAGTGATTTTTTTTGTTTTTGAATTTTTTGTGCGTATTTTTGCGCCTCATTTTTTTCTCTCCGCGGGCCACTTCATCAAAAAAACAATGATTTGGTTTTCAGTTGGCAATCATATCTAATTTTTTAGCTGCTTCTGACAAAATTTTTGGAGTTAATTTTTTGATGGACAAAAAGAAACATAGGGAGAAAAGAAAAAAAGGGGGGGGGGGACAGAGAGGGGGATGGGAGTAAGGGAGAGAGAGAGAGAGAGAAAAGAAGAGAAAAGGGGGGGGGTGAAAACTGTGTTGCCAAACTTTAATGAACACCCTTGAATTTTCATAAAAGAGACAAAAAAAAATATTGACAAAAACTTAAGCCTCCACTTCTTGCAATCCAATCTATTTTCTCTTCTTCTATGCTCACTTCTTTTTCCTTCCCCATTCACTCCCTTCTAATTCTCTCAAAAAATTTCATCATTGATAAGCCCTAAATAAAACCCCTTTAAACCCCCAAAGCATTGCTTTTTTGGTCAAAAGGGACACCCCTTTTTTAAATCAATTTTTTACATCAACTTTAAATAAAAAAAAAGCAAAATTCTAATATGACCGTCTTTCAAAATTCCAATACAACCCAGCCACCTAATTGCTCAAATAAAAAAGAGACAAAAAAAAAAAAAAGAACAAATAATAAAAAGGGTCCATATTCGATTGTTTTAAGTTAACCCCAACCACCGAGCTAAGGGCACCCAATATTCCCAGATAAGTTTTCACTATTCAAAAAGGGACCATTCCTCCATGCTTAACTACATATAAACCCAAAACAAATTAAGAAAATTGTCTGAATTGGTAGTTGAATTTTTTTGAAAACACGCAACGTACTGATAAAAGAATAAACTTGATCGTGCCATCGTCTTAAGAAAAAGGGTTTAATTTTTGTTTGGGGGACTTGGGTAAGATCTTTCAATAGAAATGGGAAAACAATAAAATCTAAATTAAATAAACCTTTTTTTTTAAAGAGTGAATTTTGTTTCTTAAATCAGATACCCATTTTTGAATTTTTATTCTTTGACGTAACCCTTTTTTTTTCGTCTGGTCTTTTCCGACATAAATCATCTGATGCGTGGGCCACATATAAAAACATACAAAATCCCTTACCCCAAATTTTTTTCTAATCTTTAAATTATCGCTAAAGGACTTTTGGACTTTTTTAGATTAATTTACCTATCGAGAAATACGAGTTACAACCTAAATAATTCCGCTTTTTTTCCTTTTACCCCTTTTTCGTTTTCTTTACAATTAAAAAAAAAAAATATTTGTCTTTCCGGGTACGACATTTTTCGAAAAGGGTTTTTTAAAACCGATGCTTCTTAAGAGATTAAAAAAAAAAGGGAAGGAGGAAAAGGGAGCAAAAAACAAATTGCAGATCCAAAAAGGGCTTCCAAAACTTTTAATTAAGAAATTCTATGTTATTGGTACACTCCATTGAGACTACAAATTAATTTTTCTCATGCTTTCAGTCCGAAATTGTAGGTTAGACTTTTTTCCCCCCAAATTTCAATTATTGGTATCTTATCCCCTAAAAAAAGTCCGTGACTCATCTAAAGTAGGATCATCGGAATCAAGCAAAGCAGCTTAACCCGGGATCGTGCTTAAAGCGGATTCAATTTTGCTGGGTTTCGCGAATACGGTTTTAATGTAAAAAAAATATTTCCCCTTAGTTTGGAAATGTTACACAGGTAAACGGGGTTGCAAAAGGGGGACTGCTTTTGGCCAAATTTAAAACTTTTTTGTTAATTTTTTTTAGTTTTAATATAATTGTTTTGGGTAAACAGACCCTTTCTTTTCTGCAACAGTAGACACACCACACATAGTTATGTTTTGTAGGGGAAAGGGCAAAAGACGCTTTGATTGGTGCAGGTTTGAAGATAATTTTGGGAACAGACGCTGCTAACACCTAGAAGGTCAAGGGAAAGATAATTTGTCTTCATATACCCCACATTGTAAACACACAAAAAAACCTCTGAAAAAACTGGCATCAAAATTTACGGTTTACCATAATTTTTTACCAATCAAAACATGAAATTAGCACACCTTCCACGACTCGGACAAAAATAGTTGGGTTTTTTTTATAGAAGTTCGAAGAGACGTCCCAGGTCTTTGTATTGTTTTTTTTCCCTCCGCGTTTTAAAACCCACAAAATTTCATTGGGAAAACACAGTTTGTGTGTTGGGCCTTATCTTCCGGACAATGTTTTAAACTCTTACCAAACACATACTACTATAGACAATAACTGAAAGAAATCGACCTCTCTGTCTGATCATTTTTATTTTTTTAATACCGCCAAATGGGTGACTAGTTATAAAAAATTTTCTCGACAAATTATAAACTTTTAATTTTACACTTTTTTTTTCTATGTTATTTCTTTTTGTAAAAGGGTAAAGGGTTGTTTTTACTAAAAATAATAACCATCGTAAAGTTATGGCCTACCGACCAAAAAAGAGTCAAAATCCATCCTTTTGTCAGACAATTTTACGAAAAGCCTCCGGTCACTACCCCCTTACCACGATGTATCAACGAACACGGGGGGGACAATTTTTTCGAATGCCGGCCTTTTTTACATTTTTTGAAAAACAAAATGGTTTTGATAAAGTTCATTGCTTGAAAAAAAAAAAAATCGTCCTCATTATCAAAAAATGCTTTTTTTACTTTTTGTGTTTTTTTCACTCCCGCAACTTCCCCATTAATACTCTTAAACAGTCGTAACGTCACTTTCCTTCCTAATGACGCAGGGTAACTTAGTAACACGGCCTAACCTATCAACAAATGGGGACCCCCGTATGAAATATTTCCTGACAGCAAAAAAGCGATCCGTGGAAAAAAAAACCCCAAAAATTTTGATCATGTTTTGACTTTTAAAATTTCCCTTATCAAAAGGCATTGAAAATTTTTTAGCCCATGAAGAAAAAAAAGTAATGTTTTTTTTTTTTGAACCAAAAATGGCCGCTCCCCGGGCGGCGTGACATCAGACTACTAAATTTTCAATTAAACAAGATAAATTAGCCCATAACCAACAAAAACCCGATTCATTAAAATTTAAAAAAAACCTTTTTCACCAAAAGAAAAGAAAGCCGATGTGGTTTTTCCCTTTTTCAATTTTTTAAATTTCGTAAAGAACAACGGAAAGCTGACAGAAATGGCCCGGTAAAAATTTTTATGATGTTTTGTAGGGCCCAAAGGTTTGAAAAATTGTTTTGAACCCAAAGTCAAACTCGAAAAACAATAAATGATTAACTTTTCAATTAATTGTTCTAACTTTACTGTCGGGGTTTTAAATTTTCCCTTTTAAACTTCCTGTTTTTTTTTTGGTTTAAACGAAAATTAAACAGTTAAAATGGGATGATAACTGAAAAATAAAATAATTTTTTTGAAAAAAATTTACAAACCTTCATTTAAAGGGTTAACGTTTCAAGAATTAACGTCAAATTTTCCCCTTGCTTTTAAAATTAAACCTTTTTTAAAATTTTTTGGCTGTTTGCGGGAAAAAAACTATAAAAAAAAATTTATAAAAATATGGTTTGTTTTTAAAATCTTTTAATTTCAAAACGGGGCTTGATATTCTATCAGGCAAGGGCAAAGTAACAAGGCAATTGTAAGTATTAAACGTCTGTTTATCTTGACCCTTAAAATTTGGGGTTACGCCAATTAAAACCCCTTAAAAATAACAATTTTTAATAATGGGGGATAATAATAAAATAATAATAAAAATAATAAAAAAATAAAAATAATTTAAAAATAATAACAATGAAAAATAATTTAAAAATAATAAAATAATAAAAGAAATTTAAAGATAAAACAAAAATAAAAATTTAAAAATAAAATTTAAAAATAATAATATTAATAAAATAAAATGATGAAATAATGAAAAAAATAATAATAAATAATAAAAATAAAAAATAATAATAAAAAAATAAAAAAATTTAAAAATAAATTAAAAAATTTTTAAAAATAATAATTAATAAAATAAAAAAAATGATGGGTGATGTAAAAAATAATAATAATAATAATAATAATTAAAAATTAAAAATAATAATAAAATAAAAAATAATAATAATAATTAAAAAATTTAAAAATAATAATGAGATGATGAAGATGATTAATAATAATAATAATAAAAATAATAAAAAAATAATAATAATAATAATAATAAAAAAGAAAAATAATAAAAAAAAAAAAAAAAATATTAGAAAAGGGAAAAAAAAAAAAAAAGAAGAAGAAAAAAAGAAAAAAGAAGTTCGATCGGAAAAGAAATTGGGTGACATTCTTTGTCCTCGTTTTTTTCCCCGTGTTCAATAATTATGTGTTTGATGGAACGAAAGGGTTTTACAGCATAAAACCCCGGGAAACCCTTGTGAAGAAAAAAGGTAAATTTAAACCGGAGCCCCCTGTGGGTAATGGAGAACCTTAAAAGGTAAAACAAAAGGCTGAGGGGTTTGACCCCAATAAAGGTTTATTGATTTAAAAATTTTTAATTTGTGTTTTTTCGCTCTTCTTTCCTGCTTGCCTCCTCCCTTTTCAAGCACCTTTTTATGCACACTTTTCAATCTCGATATGCAACCAGCTTGTTAAATCAGTAGTCGTTTTTGCCAAATTCATTAAAGGTGAACAATTCTTTTCATCAAACTGGCCAAAAAGGACCAGGTTAATTGGAATGTTTTAAAAATTAAAAATAGAGAAAAAGTGTCTTACGACAAAGAAAAAATACATGAAAAAAACACTACGTCCGGGTTCCAAGTTGTAGCCCAATGTGTGAACTTTTCTACCACCCAACGTAAATTTGGCCCAAAAAAAGGGCTGTGTTTGTAGATAAAAGTCTTTTTTAAAAAAAACGAAAACGAATATTTTTTGTCCCAACCCATTTATCAACTAAAACATTCTTTTAAAAAAGGGCCTACAATTTAACCTATTTTAAAAAACGGGCCCTTTCAATGTGTTAAGGGCCAATTGTATCATATTAGATAACCATCATTTTCTTTTTTATTATCAATATTATTACATTATCAAATTAAAAAACAAAATTTTGAAATATTTTTAAAATTTAAAAATTACCTTTTAAATTTTTTGTATATTTTCAGAGTCAAAGAAATTTTTTTTCTTTAACCCTGACACTTTTTTTCTTTTTTATTTAATAAAAAAACAGCTAAATGTTCCAATTCAAATTTTTAACATGAATGTTTTTATACAAACCCCGAAAACTGCATCTATTCATGAAACAGACACGGGGCATTTAAAGGGATTTAAAAGCCTTTTAGCTCTAAACGAACGATCCCATAAATACGACACAACAGTTAAAAAGGGGCGAGATTTAAGTCAAATTTATACAAGAAAAAAAAAACCAACTGACATTTCGTCCAAATAATATTATATATACGAACAGTAATAAGCATATCCTAGGGGGACGAAAATGATTATTTTACTTAATTAATGCACTGAATTGCTAATTTAAGACAGTCATAACTCAGATATATAATATATAAATATATTATATATATAATATTATATAAATTTATATTAATAAAATTAATTTATAACCAACACATTTAATACTGGGGGACCGACCTCCCCAGTGGCAGGGAGGGGTACATGCTGTGTCTCTATCCCTCCAAAACCCTTTTTCCAATTGTTTCCTGCATTGTCTTGGGAATAAGTTTTACTTAGTTTTGTCCTATCCTTCCCGGGATTTCCCTTGGCTGGGAGGGAAACATCAAATGTATATTATAGTTTGGGGAGATGATATTATTTCCTTGAAAATCATCTCTCTTTTTAGCATTGTATTTTTGTTTAGTTTTCTATTAATTAATGATTGGAAACATTTGAGTGGCATTCCCTTAGTGGGGGCCTTGCTTGTGTCTGGATGAACTTTAGGGACTCAAACTAAATATTTGACGGGTGCTCTTGGGAAACTACAGTTCCCATTGAACCCGTTCCCCCTTTTTCTTACCCTTTTTTTTGTCTTTAATTTTTAACTAAATTTTTTTTCTATCCCCCCCTTTTTTTCCTTTTTACTGCCTGATGATATACTTTAATGTTTGCAAATGCCCTAAAAACCCCTTTAAAAACAAACAAACAAAAAAACAAAAACCCCTAAAATTAAAATTATATTTTAAATATATTATATATATATATATATAAAATATATATGCACAAAACATACAACACATACACACACATATTTTTTTTTAAAATTATTCATTCGATATTGCCCACCATCATTTAAAGGGGCAGATTGGTAAACAAAAAGTTGTCTGTGAACTTGGGACACCTCTGTTGATTTTGCTGTTGGGCCCCAACTGAAGTCAAGCCCAAAAGCCTCGACCCGTGACACAGCAAAATACAGGCCGTGTGTAAAAAACGGTTGTGGTAAGAAAAACAAATGCGAAAATAAACCTGAATAGCAACGTAGCAAAATTGAAAGACACCGGGGGGGCTTTCCCAAAGCCCTATAAAGGGGAAACACTCAATAATACTTCCCTAAGCTAACCCCAAGAAAAAAAAAAACTATACCTTTAACAAAAATCTAAGGGAAAAAAAAAAAACCCTGGGGACCTTGGCTAACTTATGACTTACCCTAATAGAAAAAAAAAACCTCCGATCCGGCTAACCCCAATAGAAAAAAAAACCCTCGGACGCTTTGCACTACCTTTCAATCTTCACAAACAAAATGGGGGCCGAAAACAAAACAATATCAAAATTTGGAAAATTTTAAACTTCACAAATCTATCAATTTTGTTTAAGTTTTAAAATGTTTCTAAATGAACAAATGAATAAAAAACGCCTGAAAAAAAAACAAAGGTGAAACACAAATTGAAAGTTTCTGGGAATGGGACTTTCGAATTCTCCCCCACCGGGATCGAGAATTACCTTACGTCATACTCGGTGATCACTTTTGTTAATTTTGATTGGTAAAATTGAGAGTTGCCCAAATTTTTTGTAAATCCGAATAAATTTTTTGTATCAAGTGAATATATCATTTGGGTGAAAAAAATCCAATGGGGCAACCCTCGCCTTTGTCTTTATGTTTATACCGACAGATAATTTAGGGGGTTTGGCCCTAAGTTAAACCGGGATTATCCACCCAAAAAATCAATTAAAGCATCAAAGGGGGAATAGTAAACTTATGTCAAAATAATGAAACTTTTTAACTTCGGTGAACTGAAAAACCCTTAAAAAAATTATTTTAAAACAACATTTTGAATCAAAAGATTTGCGTAAAACGCCAAACGGACAACTTTTTTACAGTGTCGAAATTTTGTTGTTTTTGAGAGTGTTAGTGTCGTCGTACATATTTAAAATCTGTTTTTTCTCAAAAACTTTCAACCTGATTTTAAATTATAAAAGAAAAACAATTTCTGTTTTTTCTATCTGTAAAAAAAAAACATTTTTAATTTTCAAACTTTTTTATTGACTGAACACACAAATTCTCCAAAGCTATATTTTTTAAAAAAAGGAAAAAAATAAATTATATATTTTAAAAATTCTTTTTTTTATATATATATATATAATAAATATTTTTTTTTTAAAATTATTATAAAATATTTTATTATAATAAAAAAAAATTTTTAAAATTTAAATTTTTTTTAAAA
>NW_027624924.1:0-7628 GCF_034508935.2 Berghia stephanieae
TCATCATCACATCACATCATCATCATCTTTTGCGGTACCATCGAGTATAAAATAAGAATAATTGATTCTACAGCCGAGAGTTAAGGTGTATTATCCACAGGGTGTCCATAAAGGCGGACACATAGGATACTTGAATATTTTTGGTATATAATTACAATTAAGTTTTATATTCACTATTTATTTTATTCAAATAATATCTTCAATATGAGTGCCATCATTTGCAATGCAGATGCCAATGGGTTTCACAAAATTTGCATGAACTCGATGCAATAAATCAGACTTAATTCTATTATATACCAAAAATATTCTACTATCCTATGTGTCCAGACTTTATGGACACCCTGTATATAATTTTCACATTTTCTTGAACGTCAAATTTGGCGTTAAATTGGGAGGTTTCTCATTGTTCCGGTCCAAAATTGTACTTGCGCCTAACAGACAGCACGCCACGTTTAAAAGTGAACGTTTTTCAATCACTGAGAAAACAAATAAACTTGAAAGCGGTTAAAGCATAACATAGTGTAAATTACGCTATATACCCTACCATAGATTATAGTTTCTTGACTCTACATAGAATTAAAACGAAAATCAAGTAAATGGACCCCCGGGGCTATCTAAATAGTTTTGTTTCCTACATAACGTCGATTTGCTAAATTTTGAATGACTAAGGCCCTTCAAATAACACATCTGAAGTCTGGCCTTTAATTTTATATTTTCCCTAGAGCGGACAGTTAACCCCGATGTTGCTGTGAACGTTTCAACGTGGGATCGGCGAGAGCAAGGATGTGAAAGGGCAGCATGATTCGCTCGCGACTCGAGAAAGATGCTATGACTGGATCTAAATAATTTAACAAAGAGCTGAGGTACAGCACCCAGGGTATTCCACCTAGTTACTCGCCTGTGATGTGTTCGCGACTAGAGTAAAAATAAATCATGATGGTGATGTTAGATAGGCCTGAAGGTATTTATGAAAGTTATACTGCAGTCTCTGAGTTTAATTAATTAGGGTTAAAGATAACCAATGACATACCCATATCGTAATGAACATATTTACAAATGAATACACAAAGCCACATATACAAATACACACATACACAAAACAAATAAATTATCATCATCGGCATCACATCATCATCATCACATCATCATCATCATTATTATTATTATTAAATTATTATTATTATTATTATTATATTATTATTATTATTATTATTAAGAAGATGAAAGAAGAAGAAGAAGAAGAAGAAGAAGAAGAAGAAGAAGAAAAGAAGAAGAAGAAGAAGAAGAAGAAGACGAAGAAGAAGAAGAAAAGGAAGAAGAAGAAGAAAAAGAAACAAGGGATTTGAATTATTTTATCTTCCTCATTAAAATCTCGTGTGAAAAATAAATAAAAAGAGAAGACGAAAAATGAAATAAAATAAAATAACGGACAACAACAGCAGCAACAACAACAACAACAACAACAACAACAACAACAACAACAACAACAACAACAACCCCCAAACTAATCACACAAACCAATCCCAATACAAATGATTGTTCATTCCATTATTTCATAAAAACACTTGGTCGATTCGCATTGATTGGAGACGCGTGGATTGCTACAACTGATTCGCTGAATCGAATTAAAATGGAGCTCTATGCCATTCAATTCTTTCTTTTCTTTTTTTTTTTAGCCACCCTGGTTTAATTGTGATATATCTATATTTGAATGTCTGATTGATAGCAGTGAGGCATACCGTGTTGCCGTCTCTAAGAATAATGTCCTCGTCTCAGGTCCTTATACGCTGTTCTTTTATAAATATGTATCAATTTCGATATTTATTTTCTTTTTTATTATTGTGGACATTTGCCTAGACCAGACCTGTCTTGTACTACGAAAAATTCGTAGAAATGGCTCCAGCTACAGAGCTGCATATGTCACTTTGACTCAATCAATTTTGTTGAGAAGGAAAGTCAAGATTCTTATGAGCTGTATTGGACTTTGGAGCAAATTTGGACTAAGCTGAGAGCAAATTATTTATTCTAAAGCTATTGAAAGTGAATTTTTCTTTTTTCTTTTCCCTTGGAAACTATACATTTTTTTTTAATTTCAAGTTGGCAGCTCTGTCCTACACATACCTAATACATTCTTCGGTAAGTAAAAATATATACATTTTATACATTATAAATAACTAATTTTCTTCCTCAATTAATCTAATATGGTTAAGAAAAATGACGGACTGTAATGGTTATATTATGCTGTTTAAATTTAAAATCAAGTTTTATTTCTGGTAAGTCGGGTTAACGGTTTAAACAGAATATTCAATCTCGATATAGCTTAACACGCACTTCTAAATAATGCCGTTTTATTAAAGAACACAGTATGTGTTTATTTGATTAACATTGCACATACTGTGTTTTTAAAAACAATGGCAGAATAGAAATCAAGAAAATAAATACCAAAAAATAAAAATCTAATCTAAAAAAAAAAAACAACTTTTTCATAACCTTGTCCTCATCAGGTTGCTTAGCAACGGCGTAGTTGTCAAATCAAAACATAAAACACGCAAAAAAAAAAAAAAACAAAAAACAGAGGCTCATATCATCGCTCAATTTGAAGGGAAAACAATAAAAATGCTTTAATTGGCTTCAAAACAATAATATATAGGGGGGGGGGGGGAGGGGTAAATTCAATTTCCACATCGGGGTTGCGACACAAAACAAGGCAAGATTGATCGTCTGCTTCAAAGGAGATAAGGCAAAGTAATGAAAAAACAACAAAAAATAATTGCATATAAAATCAGTCGCTTTTCGAGTGGTATTGCATGACCATGATTTCTTTGATGTAATACTGTGATTACATTGCATTGTTATCTTTTTTTTCGGGGAGTGGGGGGGGGGGTAAGTTTCTTATTTTTTTAAATTCTTATTAAAATCAATTGACATCTCAGTTTTGCTCCAACATTCGTACTTCAAACTGATAGCGATTATAAAAAACATGAGCTTTTATTTTGCGCATTTCAACCCGACAACAATTAAACCAGCATGATCTTTTAAAAAAGAGCAATATCTATAAAGTTGCTCAAAGTGCTTAAAGAGGGTTACAAGTGGACAGCAACACTTAACATGTGAGTCAAGGTATTCAGCTTCTATGAGTACTACATCTATTTATTTTTCGATAGAAATAACGCTGTTACTGGCCAGGTACCTACTCACTTCATACCTATTTTGGAAATAAAATATGAATAAAGAGCATTTCCAGGAACAAAACTTTACGCTGCCCTCAGCGGACTCGATCCTTAGCCCTCGACCCGTCGATCACAAGCCGACTTTCACACTCACACCGCCATACCACAAAGCCGCACGTATATTAAGTATGTCTGCAATACTAATTGCTTTTTTGTTCTAAAGAAATCAGAAATTAAAATTGAGCTTTTAAAAAAAATTAAAAATTGAGCTTTTATAGAGCGCAATATCCATTAAACGTCTTCAAAGCGCTTTACAAGGGCCCCTTTGGCCAACAGCAACATTTAACATGTAGGACGGGACATAACGCCTGTTAGGCGATATTACATTTTTTTTCGGACAGAGACAACGTTGTTAACGGCCAGGTACTCATTTTACACCTGAGTACAGTGAGAGAATGTGAGTAAAGAGCCTACTCAAAGGACTCAACTATGTGCCGAGCGAGGCTCGAACCCAGGACCTTCTGATCCGAAAGCGTCATACCACTAGACCACATAGCCGCACGAATTTAAGGCTCCCGTTTTGCTCGTACTCTAAATTATTTGTTGCTCTATCGCAAAAAAAAATAATGCATTTTTTAGTTTGCTTAACTGATGCAAATGAATGTGATGATAATATGTGTGTATAGTTTTCCCCCGCTTTTATATAAAATATAAAGAAGTAAATAATATAAATAATTCAATATAATATAATATAATAAAATATAATATAATAAATATAATATAAGATAATATAATATAATATAATATAAATATATAATATAATATAATATTTGGTATAACACATAATAAAGGAATAAAAGCCTATGTTCAAAGGAAAACGAAAAAAAATGCCACAAATTTTAATTAAAGAAAAATAAATATGAAAATACATTTCAATCTCATTCAATTATCTCTAACAAAACGCGCTTATATCCGTTCACGCTATCACTCTCGATAAAGCCTGTGTTCATTTATTTATGAGTGTTCAATCCCACATGAAATGTCTGCCTGATATCTCATTTAAAATACAATACCTGGATAGGAAACAATAAAGTATCGTCAATGCAACAATAAATGCAATTAGCCTAAACGATTCAGGCCTAAAGTATAGTGTTTTGTTTATGCAAATATAAGACTGTCCGAGGGGGGGGGGGGGGGGGGGGGGGGGGGGGGGACAAAAAGCGATTATAAAAAACTTTTGATGAACATTTTGTACAGAAAAAAAACAAAACTATCGCCTGTTTTTAAAGCCAACGAGATAAAATATGAGTGCAAGAGAATACACACAAATGGTTGGAGCTGAAAATTGGTGCACTGATGGGTTCATTTTTCAATAAGAATTTACAGTTCGGATAAAGACAATAATATAAAGAAAAGTAATCGTCCCGAATTCTTTCGTTTTTTCTTCGACTAACACTATCAACATTAAATGTAATGGGTAATTAAATATTACGGCATAATTCATAGTTACAAAAAGTTAATTTGAATAAACCCACACATGAGCCGTTAAAATCGATTAATTTGATTTTATTTATATTATGTCAAATCGAGTAGATACCAATGTGTGCCCTCCGTAAGTTTTCTCCTGTGCCTTGCGCAGGTCAGCTTTGTTCACGCGGTGCATGGGTTTATACGATTTGTGTGTGAGTGTGTGTGTGTGTGTGTGTGTGTTGACGTATTGTGAAGACTTCAAGACCAAAGATAAGATTAAGATTGGCTTGACCCATAGATATGGATGACTAGATGGTCAACGAAGAGGAATTTCCCGTGGGTCGATCAGCTGTTATTATGTGTCATAGCGGAAGTAGCTCTTATGATTGCAAAAATCGCAAAGACTTCCGAGAGTATTTTATAGAGAATCAAGAGGTATCTAAGGAAACACCCTTTAGATTTAGACCCAATGTCCAAATAAAATGAAAATGGCCCGCGCATGCGGAAGTCAACGTATTTTAACAAAGGAAAAGAAGACAATGCCCACTTTGTTGAAGGTCCTTCTTTTACGTTCATGGCTTGACCAAGACTAAAAAGACATTCCAGCCCTATCCTTTTTGGAAGCGGCTTTGTCCTATCGAACCTGTTCTTGTTCAACGAAGTCAAGAATTTTTGGGGTTTTTCTCTTTTTATTAATAAACGAGGAGGCAAAGGGGGAAAAAAGGGGGCGAAACAAAAGGGCGTTTAAAACGAATAAAAAAATATTGGTGCGTATCTTTCCCCATTTAAAAAATAAAGATAAAGACAAAAACACTTTGAACATTTTTTTTTGTTTTTAAGTTTAACGCACTTTGGGTCAGTAAAGGGGGAAGAAAATGAGATAATAAAAAAAAAATTGAATTACAAAAAACCCCCAAACAAAGGAAAGAAAAAGGGAAAAGGTTAAATTTAGGGATAATGTAGATTCCAAGAGCAAACCAGTTCTTAGTTTAGATCACCTAAATTCCCACCATCAGAAATTCCCCCTGTGAGGAATACACTCAAATGTTTACAAGTTTAAAATAAATATATATTTTTATATTATATTAAAAATATATAATAATATATATTTAATACATTTTATGAAAGGAAATTTACAAGGAAAAAATAATCATCCCAAAACAAACCCCAAAAATTTGGCTGTTTCCCCTTCGGCCAAGGATCCGGAAAGGGGCCCAGGAAAAACCCAAAATTTAATCCATTCCAAAAAAAGACGAGCGAACTCAGAAAACAGATAAAGGGGGATAGAAAAACAGAAAAAAAACCCCCTCCCCAACAGGGAAATAAAAAAGCCCCCACCCCGGTGTTAAGTTATCCCGAAGACTCTAGACTTAGAAAAAATTTTAAAGTCCGGAAAGCATCAAGAGACGGTGCCTTTTTACAGTCAATTTTAATGATTTACTTTTTACTACGCAATAATCCAATTTTTTACCTTGCGGGGCCCAGAAATAGAAATTCTCCCTATGTAAAGATGAGTTTTGACAGAACCCTAAAGAAAAACCCTTGCCGGGGGTGAAGAAAACCCATCAGAAAACATTCTTTCCCCCACCAATAGGTTGATGGGAAAAAAGCATCAGGGGAAAATTGTGAGAGAGCAAAAGAAGATGGGGGGGAAGGGAAAGGAAAAAAAAAAAAAAAAAGATTGAAAAGAGGAAGGGGAGAGAGGAGGAGGGAAAAGAGAAGAGAGAGAGAGAGATGTTTTTGTCAAATACAAATAAAAATTCAAAAAAATTGTTGTCTAAGACTTTACCTTTCGCTGTTTTAAACTTCTGATGGCGACCATTTTCCCCTTTTTCCCAAAAACGGAAAAAATTTTAAAAATTAAAAATCATTTTTGTAAATTAAGTTAACAAAAAAGAATTTAAAGCAATTAAAAAATTTTAATCATGAAAAATTTTTTTTTTGAAAACCCGCTCATCAAAAGCTTTTTTTAAAAAAAAATAAAAAGAGAGACCAAAAAAAACCCAAAAAGTCCTCCCAAACCCACATAAAAACAAGCCCCTTTTTTTCAAATTTTCAAATACAATTTGGGGTCCTTTAAAATTTTGGTTTTTCTGTATAAAGCAAATTTCTGTTGAACTCGAAAAAATAAATAACAAAGAAAATGGGAAAAAGAATTCAATTAAAGTAAAACCATTTGAAGATTTAGAAATTCGTCTTTCTTAATGTTCATTTGTCCGTTTTTTTGAGGGAGACCCCAAATGGCCACATCAGTCTTTGTTTAAAAGCTTAATTTAAATTTAACCCCAATTCTTTTATCGGCTTTTGAACAATAGTAGCATGGCGAAAATAGGGGAACTCTTTGTGGCAACATTTCTTCAATCACCATTGTAAATGAGAACGGATGTAACGTGTGAGAAAAAAGTTATAATCTCTCTCTCTCTCTCTCTCCTCTCTCTCTCTCTCTCTCTTCTTTCCTCTTTCTCTCTCTCTCTCTCTCTCTTGGAGATGGAGACAAACAACCCTCTTTACAATTCAGCAAGCACATAATCAACACAGGAGTCGGATTTGTTAAGTCAAACACAAATGCCAAACACAAGTACAGGAGTCATTTGCTACTGGGGAGGGCTGAACAAAAAGGGATGGGGGTACAGCCGAGATGTGCATCTAGGATTGGCGAAGTTCGGCAAGCCTCCGTCTTGCAGAAGAACATTTATTGGCATCAAAAGTGAGTCTGTTCTCCTTTATGGATCGGAAACGTGGAGAGCATCAAAATCTATTGTTCAATATGATACAAACAATTCTGAACTCTTGTCTGAGGCGGATCAACAACATAAGATAGCCATAGAAGATAACAAAATGAAGAACTGTGACAACTTGCGGGACAACTTGATGGTCGAACAGCAGATCAGAGGAAGTGGAGCTGGATTGGGGAGAGCAGAGGGACCAGCATCCAGCATCACACTTCAGGAAACCCTATAGAACCTCAGAGGGAAGGAGGGGGCGGGA
>NW_027624925.1:0-7626 GCF_034508935.2 Berghia stephanieae
CCATCATTCATTTCATTTATCGACAAAACTTCGATCTTTTTTTAGCTTTACATTTTACAAAAGAAAGCACTTGCAAAAAATTTGGATTTAAAAAATATAATACTATGTAAGTCGATAAAAAAAAAAGGTTTATAAGGGGGAGATTTTAAAAAAACCGCGGGCCCCCCAAACCAAACCCTTTTTAAAACAATTTTTAAATTAAAAACGAAAACCCCCCCAAAAATTTTTTAAAAAACAAAAAAAAAAAAAAAAAAAAATTAAATAATAAAATTAAAAATAATTTTTTTAAAATGGTTGGGGAAAACGGTTTTATTCAACTATAATTAAAGGGGGAAACCCATGAAACGTTTAAAAAGAGCAAATTTCTTAAATAGTTATCCCTTTGAAAAAAATCGAAAAACGGGAACTTGCTTTTAACCAAAAGTTTTTAAAAAAAAAAACCGAAATGGTTTAAAAGGGGCCCCAAAATTTCGGTTAAAGTAATTCATGAAAATTTCTTTTTCAAAGAGAATGAATCTTTTTTTTAAAAACGTTGCTTTTTTACAGGCAATATCACCCAAAAACTTTTCAAAGCTCTTTAAAAAGGGGGCCCTGCTTTTGGGGCCCAAAACAAAACTTCGCGGAGGTTTGGGTGGGAAAACTGCGATCTCAAGTAGTGGGGTTGAAAAGGAGAAGGGAAGAGGAGAAAGAGAGAAAAAAAGGGGAGGGGAGAGAGAGAGAGAAGAGAAGAGCTACTTATAATGACTACGTAGAGACATTTTTTTTTTTTGGGGTCGTGGTAGCTCTACGGTGAGTCACTATTTTCACGGGGCCGGGGGGGCTGTCGTACCGAAAGGTCGCGGGTTCAAAACCCCCATCACTACCCGAAATTTTAAATTTTTGTCTTCTTGCATTTGCCTACTCACTTCATCTCTTGTTTTTACAAGGGGGCCATCTTTAGATAAGATAACCTTAACAGTGGGACAGACAGGCCCCTGTTGGGGATATGCAAAAAAATTGTTTTCTGACAGACAAAAAAATGTTAACGATCATTTCTCATTATACATCAAGAAAACGGTGAAGAAAGTGAGTAAAAAACCCTTTTCCAAGGATTCAATAAACTAGCGCCCTAGGTAAAGGCGGGACCAACCCAGTATTTCCGATCCGGGGTGAGTTCTACCTACCCCCAAAAATTTTTCAAAAACCCCAAAAATTATTTTAACCGTGACGTTGATTTAAAAAGTACTTAATACGTTCATTTTCACGTCGAATTTTCTTTCAGCATATAAAACATGTTTAGTATCTCGTTTAAACGGTTTTGGCCATTTAATTTACCTTTTTTTCTTTGTTTGTTTTTCTTTTGTTTTGGGTTTTTGTTTTTTTTTTTTTTTTTTTTTTTTTTTTTTTTTTTTTTTTTGTTTCTTTTTTTTTTTGTTTTTTTTTTTTTTTTTATTGAACAGAAGAACTGTGACAATAAAAAGAATGAGGCGGGGGCTTCCCCTCTACTCCTGGACTTTTTTTTGGGAAAAAGGAGAAAATTGACCCACTCAGCCTTTTTTTTTTGTTTTATTTTGTTTTGACACCTTTTATTATTGTTCTCACAAAATTTATCAAAAAATTTAAAACGTTAAAAGTTACACAATTTTTTTTTTTTTTTTTTTTGTGCGGTAAAAAAAAAATTTTTTTTTTAAATTTTGGGGATGTTGTGGATTTTAAAAAGCATCAGCATCAAACCCTTTTAAAAAAAAAAAAAATTTGGGAATAATAAGACGACTTGTCCCCCTTTTTCTAAATTTTAACTTTAGGGGAAAATTTTAATTTGTAAAAAATTGACCCTTTTTTTTTTTTTTTATTGCCAATATCCGCAAAAAGTGGCCAAAGTGTTTACAAAAATTTCCGGGGTCAACAGAAACCATTTAACATTTAGACGGACATGGGGCCTGTTTGGGGGTTTTTTACACTTTTTTGGGACAAAAAAAACCGCTTTTAACAAACCAATCTCTTTTTAAACACCTGAGTACGGGGGAAGAATGTGGGGGAAAAATACCTTTTTCCCAAAGGGAAAACTATGCCCCCGAGCGCGGGGTCTCAAACCCAGGCCCTTTCCCCCTTTCCCGACCCGGGGGGGCGAGTGTCATAAAAACTAACCCCCATAGCCGCATTTGTAAAATTTTAAAAAAAGGATGCCTAAAATTTCTTGAAAGTTTTTTTTGATGTTCTTTTTAAATTTTTTTTCTTTTTAAAAAACTTAAACCAAAGTAGCATCTAGTAGTGTTTTTCTAACAAAAACCCTCTTTAACGCAAATTTGAGAAAGTATCAAACAAAAATCAATGTATAAAGTGGGAAATAATTGAAAAAAATTTTAAAATATATATTATATATCTATATATATATATAATATATTAAATATAATATATATATTATTTGAAATAACAACAGTCAACAAACCCAACTCCCCTTTGACGAGGGGCTAAATTGGCCCTCTTTTAATGTAACTGCCCTAAAAAATTTTTTTTTTAAAATTAAAATAATAATTCGCCCCCATTATTTTAAAATGTCGACCCCTTTTTTTCGTCCCCTATTTGTATCAAACACAAATTCAAATATAGGGAGCCAAGGCCCAAAAAAGGTCCCAAAATTTTTTTTCCTCAAAAAAAAAAGTGACATAATAGTCCCATTAAATTTTTTCTATAATTGAAGCAAAACCCGGAATTTTCATGAATAAAAGGGGCCCTTTAGATAACTTTAAAAGGTCTAACCAGCTTAAAATCAAAAAACATTACCTATTGGTTGATGGTGTCCCCTGTGACCGGTGACATTTTAATTTTTTTTAAGACAAAAAAAACTCAATAAAAACCAAATGATTTTTGTTTAGTTCAAAATTTTTTTAAATAAGTTATAGACAAAAAGACACAATCAAAAAACATATAGTTTCAAAAATATTCCCCAATATTGGAGAAAATATTTTATTTTGGGGTCATCGGCACAAGCAAACATAGAAAAGCAAAATAAATTTTTTCAAAAAAAAAGTTTTGTACATAAAAACCAAAAACCCAAATTGCATTTTGCTTATTACCAGCAATTTCGAAAATTTTGGGAATTAAAAATTTTTGGAAAAAATGTGATCAAAGCATATCTTTTTTAAACGCCATTGGGGTCACTTGTGACTTTGACCTATACCCTTTACTTTTAAGGGCACAAGGGAATCCCCAAAAATTTCCTTTTCCCACAATTTTAAAACCTTTAAATTTTAGTCCCCCCCGTGTAATAACCCATTTAAATATGGAAATTTTTTAAAAAATTTCGAACCAAAGACTTCAAAAATAAAAAATTAAAACATGGAAAAATTAAGGGGCATCCCCTTTTGAATTGTGACAAAACCGGGGACGCCCCCTTACTTAAGTTCCAAGCCCAAAAAACCCAAAACCACTTCCTTCCCCAAAAATAAACATTTTTTATTCCAAAAAAAAAAAAGCCCAAAAACCCCCTCTAAAATTTAAAATTTAATAAAAGTTTAAGAAATAGATACTTCTAAATTGGGAAATTTTCTGAGAAATTTTTGTAATACCATTGTTTTTTTTTTACTTTTGGGTTTAAAAACGGACAGAAGAATTTTGGCCCCAATAAATAAAAAGCAACTGAAAATGTAATTGCCCGGGAAAAAATTTTAATTCAATTTACATTTTCCAAGTTTTTAAGAAGAAAACGAAATACTTGGGAAAAATTAAAATTTTTGTGGTTTACCCGGGGAAATTTTAACCCAAAGGTAAAAAAAAGTTTCCGAAGTGAAAAACACTAAAATAAATTCAGAAAGGTTATTTTTCCCTTAAAAATTTGTAAATGTAAATTTAAAATTGGGTTTTGTAGTAATTTTGGGGTTTTTAAAAAGTAAAAAAAAAAAATTTTGGGCAATTTAATAAAGGACCCGTAAAACTTTAGGGTTTTTTTTTTTTTGCCCAAAAAAAAAACCCCGAAAAATAAAAAATTGAAATTTAAAGGAAAAAAATTAATTGGGAATAAAATAAGTCCTTTTTGAGATGTCATAAAATCATATTTTGTAAATAGAATAACAGTGAAAAATAAAATTTTTTTTGGTTGGCCTTTTTTTATCCCAATTTTAAAGGTTGCTTGTGAAATGTAGAATAGCGTGGGAACCCAAAATTCAATTAAATTTTTTGGGGCCCCCTGGAAAAGGGAAAAAAAAAGTGTGCATTAAAGATGGTTTAAAAAAATGGATTTAAAAAAAATTCGAAAGGGCCCTTTAAAAACAAAATTCCCCGTGTTCACCCCCGTCGTTTTTGTTGGGGAAAATGGGCACCAAAAAAAAATAAACCCCAAATCGGTTTTTAAAGGTATAATTTTTTTCTTTAAGATTTGAGTTTAGATAGTAAATCTTGCCTTTTTTCCTTTTTACGTTGTTTATTTATATTCTGTTGAAAGGATGTTTTTAAGCATTTATTTTATCTTTTTCATATTTTCAATTGTTAAAACCCTTTACCCCAAAGAAAAAAAACCCATAATTAAGTAAAAATCAAATTTTCTTAACATGGGATAGGGGGGGACCTTTTGACCTTTGGCCCCAATATTTATATTTATATAATTTTTATTTTTAAATTATTATTATATTTATATGTGTGTGTGTGTGTGTGTGTGTGGTTTTTGTGTGTGTGTGTGATGTTGTTGTATTTCCCGGGTTTTGCAAATTTGATATTTCAAAATTGTTTCGGGGTATTGGCCCGTAATTTTCAAAAAACTTTCAAACCCGGGGAATATAAATTTTAAATTTCAAAAAACAACAAAATTTAAAACAAACCATAAATTTTTTTGGGATATAGACCCGAAAAATTTGCCACTTTGGGGGAGGGGGGTTTCTTGAAAAACAAATAATGAATTGGTGGAACGGTGAAAAGAACAAAATTTTAAATTATTTCCCTTTGTTTAATAAAAATATTTTTTTCCTAATAAATTCATTTACAATTTTTTTGATTTATAAAAATCCCTGAAGGTAGAAACACCCTTTAAAAAAGGGGTTGGGCCCAAAAGAAACGTAACATGTTTTAAAGAGAATGAAGCCCGTTGGGATTTTAAAATTTTTGATTGGGAGAGAAAGGTGTTGATTTGGGGACTTTTTTACCCTGGAAGGGAGAGAAAGAAAAAGAACCCTTTTAAAAAAAACCCAATATGCCGAGGGGCCTCGAATCGGGCCTTTAAAATTTTAAATTAAATAAATAAATAAAATAAAAAATAAATAAATAAATAAATTCCTTTTTCATTCCCAAGGGGAAATTTTGTTTTTTGGGTCTTTTCCCAAGAAAACATGGAATAACCCCGGGCGTCGCCGCAGGGCAGCGCCGAAAAGTGACTAGAGAAAAGGTATTTTGCTCCAGAACACCAATGAGGCGGGCAGTCGAACCGGTAACCTTTTTGGGAGAAGCAATGACCGCACGCACCGCTACCTTGCCACGTTATCCCGAAAGCGGTGTCAAACACAAGACCACATAGCCGCCATTCCTTGTAAGATAGTTCGAAGATGAGTCACTCGGGTTTTTGTTATTGTTTTTTGCCTCCGCTTTAGAGTAAGCTCACTGAACGTATTAAACCCCGACTTTAAACGTTCATGATACACCAATTTTTTTGTGTGTCGTTTTTTACTTCCCGGGGCAAGTTTTGAGCTTCTTAGCAAAGCGCATACTTCTTAATTTTCACTTTTTTGGGGTAAAATGTTTTTGGGTTTTGTTTATTCGCCTTAACCTCTTCTTACGGGGCTAATTTTTTTTTTCCCGAAATTATTTCCTACCAAAAAATAAAAATGATCTTTTAAACCCAAAAAAAAAACCCGTTTAAATTTTGGGGGTTTAAGAATTTTATTTTTTGTTATGTTATAATGTTGATAATAAAAAAATTTTAAAAAAAATTTAAAAATAAATAATAATAAAATAATAAAAATAATAATTTATTAATAATTTTTAAAAATTAATTTTTAAAATTATTATTTTAAATTATTATTTTTTTATTATTTTTTTTTATTTTATTATTGTTATCATTGTTTTTTTAAGGGGAAATACCTTTGGTTTTTTGGCGCTGTGGGGTTTCCTGTGGTTGCAGACGGAATCCAACCTTATCTTTATTTTTTTCTTTTGTCACTCTAAAAAGCGGGGTGTAGCTTTTTGTCGTGCTTAGAGTCGATCTTCGACCCCCAATTTAATCCCCCGACGTTTTCGGAGCCCCGAATGGCCATTGTCTCCATAACCATGGTTGACTTCTGACGATCCATCCACGTACGCGCTTTTTTTTCATTTGGGGTAAAATGTTTAGGGGGAGAAGAACATTAAAAATTCCCCCCCACCCCATTTCCCTCGGTTTTTTCCTGATTCTGCGAAAAAGGGAGGTAAGAATGACTTTAATTTATCTTAGCTTGCTTAGTCCCGGGGGGGAAGGCGTTTTTATTTTTGTTGTGAAAGTCCTTATTTAACTTTCCCTACCCACGGCTTAAAACCCCCTGTCTCTGTTGTGAGCCCAGTATTACCAAACAAAAAAAAAAATGTTTTTTGATTTTTTTTTTTAAGTAGTGCTCTGTTGGATCGGGCCCTTTTTTTTAACTTTTTTGGCCCCCCAAAGTCACTTAGGGTTTAAATCATAAAATTTTTTTTAACCAAAAGAAACCCTTTTTTTAAAAAAAAAAAAAAAAAAATTTTTAAAAAAGGAAAAAATTTAATTCCCTTTTTTTAAAAAACATTAAAAATTTTTTAAAAAAAGTTTGTTAAACCAATTTTCCAAAATTTTTAACCCCTTTTTTTAAAAAACCCAACTTTTGGGCCCAAAAAAAATTTTTTTTTTGGGAAAAAACCTTTTTTTTAATATATTTTTTTTTTAAAAATAAATTTAATTATAAATTTTTTTGTTTTTTGTTTTTTTTTTTATTTTAAAAATCATTTTTATTTTAAATTTTTTTAAAAAATTTTTTATTTAACAAATCAAAAAAATTTTTAATTACCAAAATTAAAAAAAACCCCTTTTTCCCAAATTCTTTTTTTTTAATTTAAAATTAAAACTTTGGGTTTTTTTTTTGAGGAAAAAAACCCCCTTTTTTTTTTATTTTTTTTAAAAATTTTTTTAATTTAACGTTTTTTTTTAAAAAATTTTTAGGTCCAAAAAAATTTTTCCTTTTTAAAAAAAAAAGGGTTTTTGGGAAAAAAATTTAAAAAATTTTTAAATTTTATTTTAAAATTTTTGAATATCTTTTAAATTTTTTTTTAAAAAAAAAATTAAAATTTTTTAAACCCCCCCGGCAAATTTTTTTAAACCCCTTTAAATATTAAATTTTTTAAAAAAAAATCTTTTTTTTTTCCCCCCAAAAAATTTTTTTGGGCCCCCAAAAATTTGGCGTGGGGAAACCCCCCCCAAAAACCCTGCCCTCCCCAAAAGGGGTTTTTAATGGCTTTTTCCCCAATTTAAGCCCGGGTTAAAAGTTTCAAAAAAGGGGGCCCCTTTTTAAGTCAACCCCGGGTATGTAAAAATTTCGGGGTGGAACTTTGCCTTGTTTTTTTAAAGTGTTTAAAGTTTAACCTAATTTTTCCCCAAAACTATTTGATTTATAAGGGAATTTAATGGTTCTTTTTTATTTTTTTTAAAATTAAAATTTTTTT
>NW_027624926.1:0-7624 GCF_034508935.2 Berghia stephanieae
AAAATAATAAATAACATCACTTTCTTTAGAAGGCAAATCCTTGACCTAAGCTTTATTTAATATGCAACTGAAAATAAATCATAATCCCTTCTTTCACGGATAAACACAGGCATTGGATAGGTTTCATTAAAATAGCTGTATTCTTTTAAGCCAATAATAATATTACAACCAACAAGAACCTTGTGACATGCTAACGTTCGGCTCTGAATCCTGTAATGGAAATTCAACCCTAGATTTTATTTTGGTGTTTGTTGTTGGTTCTTGTATATTAACATGAATATCTCTCAGGAGTAATTGTGGAATTTGTGTCCATCCTTTGCGGTGCTGGTTCATCATCTGAAAGAAGATAGAGCAGAAAATAACAAACAATATCAAAAATACTTATTGAGAAAGTTTATTTGGCACATTTGGAATGGTAGTGGTTGTCCTCTCTACCACTGTCTCTGTCTGCCTCTCTCTCTCTCTTCTCTCTCTCTCTCTCTCACTCCTCTCCCTCTCTCCTCTCTCTCTCTCTCTCTCTCTCTCCTGTGTGTGTGTGTGTGACTCTGTGTGTGTGTGATGTGTGTTTGCCCCCCCCCCCCCCCACTCTCTCTCTCTCTCTCTCTCCCTCTGTGTTTATTTGAATATATATATATAATATATATATATATATATATAATATAAATATATAATATATATATATATCGAAAATGAATTTGTATTACATTTAATTTCTATTCTTCTTGTTTTGTACCTCGATATTTAATTCTGTTAAGGTTTATCGTTCCTGATAGAAAGACAATCCTTCGGTTAATTGTTTTTTCATCGGTTTTCCTTCTTTTTTTTTCTTTTCTTGCAGTCTCTCTTTATTTTATTTTTTTGGTATGGCATCCCTTTTAAAAGCAATTTTAGATCATCGCTATACTTATATATATATAATAATATATATATATATATATATATATATATATATATATAATATATGTAACATACATATATGGGTTTTTATCAACAATGCTTTCTGTTATCATCATCATCATCATCAGCAGCAGCAGCAGTGGCATCGTCATCCTCCTCCTCCTCCTCCTCCTCCTCCTCCTCCTCATCATCATCATCATCATCATCAGCAACAGCAGCAGCATCACCACCACCAGTCAGCGCACGTTGTATAATTGTTTTGTAATCATAGAATGCGATTCCAGTAATGATACTAAAACAAGCTAATGCGGAAGTACTCGGATTTGATCTCACATGACGTCATAAAGATTTTGGTTTTATCGGATGAGCGTTTCCAAGGCCTTCGATCTACGTAAAAGTTGGTATTAATTGCTTGGATATTGACCACTCCTTTTTCATTTTTCTTTGTCAATGAAGGCTTTTCAATGTCTTGTGCTTCCCGGTGTTTTAATCACTGATAATACTATTCATTAATGATTTTAGGGTCATCAGATAGGGCACTGGCCTCACGTCGAGTCGATTTTGTTCAGGTTCTAATTATATCCATTTCCCCGTTCCTCTCTGTAACACAATAAGTAAAACTAAGAATTCACCACCGCTTGTCAAGAATTCAATTGGAATCCATAAAGCATTTTTATATCCTACAAAAAATAATTATAGTGAGCTATTCATGTAAGAAATCTATTGGATTGTGTTGTTGTTTTTTAAGAGTTGGAGGTAAATATTGTTATGTACAGCCATTGTTAAATTTTTTGCCAACGAGTGCAGCATTATTGTCAAATCTAAAATGTATCAAACTATTTTTGGTACAGATTGATATACGATAACTTGCAACCTTTTATTATTAATTTATTTTTTAAATGAAGGGTAATTCTATCACCTGTTGACTCAAATTATTATTTATAATATCTGCTAGGGCGAAATGATCTGTCTTTTGATGTTGGGACTCGCCATCTGGCCGCCCTGTTGCCAAATTAATTTGCGCTCTCCTGCAGATTTAACTGCCAGGCCAAATTTGATCGTTGATGGTTCAAAATATTCGTCTAGATATATGTTAATTTCCACAGTACATGGTTTAATAATTTAAATAGATGAGTGCTATTCGTAATAGCCTCTATTTCCACTATACTGAGGTTCTCCGCTAGTTAGAACAAAAAACGCAACTTTAGAAATCAGTTACTGAAATGACCTTTTTTCATATCATTCACTCTCTCTCTCTCTCTCTCTCTCTCTCCTCTCTCTCTCTCTCACTCTCTCTCTCTCTCTCTCTCTCTCTCTTTCTCTCTCGAAATTCAACACTTGTATCTTTCTCACTGTCACCCTGCTTTACCAACAAAATTTCCATTATCGTTGCCAGTTCTTGTGCTCAAATATTTCTTTTATTTTATTGATGGCGTTGTGGTAATTTACTCGCCTTTGGTAGGAAGTTGTGACTAGAATCCTTCACGAACAGTGACAACTGCTCTCTACCCTTTATATAGGACTAGGAAACGCTCATAAGGACAACTCACATGGAAAATAACTGTTTCAAAGGGTTTGATAATGCCAAAGAGTCATAAAAACAAATCACACAGCACAGAAAAAAAACATTAAGCCACAATACTGATATTCAGTTCCGCAAGAGTGGACCCGGTAATTACTACTCAGTCACTGATCAAGGGACTGACACAAGTAGGAAACGCATTTACTCAATCACTGCTGTCGTGGTGAAAATGATGAATGCGATGTCAGGTTAGAGTAAACTCCCACTCCGGCTGTAAAGATTAAAAAGTTATTGAGCTTAAAAATGTGTTATTGTTTGTCTCCAACAACAGGCCATCTGTCCCATCTCGTCTTTTCGGCAGCCCCAGATGACAACCTCAACAACAACAACAGCATGCACACAAACGACACCCTGTTGCTAGGACGACGTCGACATTCAAACCCGCCGCTACACTGGCCTCCGTAAACACATCATTCTCGGATGACACCCCTGCTATAGGAGATCACAGAAGACATCCATCTCGTGACGATAAGAACGACAGAATGAAAAGAGAGGAGCTGGAAACCGGTTACAAGGTGAGACCGTGGAGAATGAGTGAAATGATTTGCCAGTCTATTTAGAAAAGGAGTGAATGAGTGAGTTACGGATAATGAGTTAGTGAATGAGTCGATAATTTAGAAATTTAAATGAGTAAAGATGCCTCCACACTGTGAAAACATTAACACATTAAACTCACATCTATGGGCGTCTTCAATCACTTTAAATATTTACAAGATATGAAGTGAGTAGAAAAGTGCCAGAAGACAATAGAGAATAAAAATTTTTTTTTTTTTTCGCGGCGGTGGTGGGGTTTGAACCTGCGACCTTATTGGTACGACAACTCCGCCTGGCAGGTGAGAGCGTGCTCTAACCGTGTGAGCTATCCACGAACACAAAAATATTCGTTTCAAACCCAAAGTCATTTCTAGATCCCTCTCTCCACCCACTTCTTGAGATCGCCGATTCGTTCACCACCATCGCGAAGTAATTTGACCACAGTTAAGCCTAATAGCCAATATTCTCATCACAAACATATAACATAGAAACGATTGAACATTGAGTATTGCTCCGGTGTATGGGTGAATTTTAATTCAGAAAAGTGAGTGGAGCAGCACTTATGTTGGTAACAACAAGATATGAAGTGAGTAGAAAAGTGCCAGAAGACAATAGAGAATAAAAATTTTTTTTTTTTCGCGGCGGTGGTGGGGTTTGAACCTGCGACCTTATTGGTACGACAACTCCGCCTGGCAGGTGAGAGCGTGGCTCTACCGTGTGAGCTATCCACGAACACAAAAATATTCGTTTCAAACCCAAAGTCATTTCTAGATCCCTCTCTCACCCACTTCTTGAGATCGCCGATTCGTTCACCACCATCGCGAAGTAATTTTGACCAGCAGTTAAGCCTAATAGCCAATATATCTCATCACAAACATATAACATAGAAACGATTGAGACATTGAGTATGCTCCGGTGTATGGGTGAATTTTTAATTCAGAAAAGTGAGTGGAGTCCACTCACTTTTCTGAATTAAAAATTCACCCCATACACCGGAGCATACTCATTGTCTCAATCGTTTCTATGTTATATGTTGTGATGAAATATGGCTATTAGGCTTAACTGCTGGTCAAAATTACTTCGCGATGGTGGTGAACGAATCGGCGATCTCAAGAAGTGGTGAGAGAGGGATCTAGAAATGACTTTGGGTTTGAAACGAATATTTTTGTGTCGTGGATAGCTCACACGGTAGAGCCACGCTCTCACCTGCCAGGCGAGTTGTCGTACCAATAAGGTCGCAGGTTCAAACCCCACCACCGCCGCGGAAAAAAAAAAAAAAAAAAAAAAAAAAAAAAAAAAATTTTATTCTCTATTGTCTTCTGGCACTTTTCTACTCACTTCATATCTTGTTGTTACCAACATAAGTGCCTGCTCCCACTCACTTTTCTGAATTAAAAATTCACCCCATACACCGGAGCATACTCAATGTCTCAATCGTTTCTATGTTATATGTTTGTGAGAGAATATTGGCTATTAGGCTTAACTGCTGGTCAAAATTACTTCGCGATGGTGGTGAACGAATCGGCGATCTCAAGAAGTGGGTGAGAGAGGGATCTAGAAATGACTTTGGGTTTGAAACGAATATTTTTGTGTTCGTGGATAGCTCACACGGTAGAGCCACGCTCTCACCTGCCAGGCGGAGTTGTCGTACCAATAAGGCGCAGGTTCAAACCCCACCACCGCCGCGGAAAAAAAAAAAAAAAAAAAAAAAAAAAAAAAAAAAAATATTTTATTCTCTATTGTCTTCTGGCACTTTTCTACTCACTTCATATCTTGTTGTTACCAACATAAGTGCCTGCTCCACTCACTTTTCTGAATTAAAAATTCCACCCCATACACCGGAGCATACTCAATGTCTCAATCGTTTCTATGTTATATGTTTGTGATGAGAATATTGGCTATTAGGCTTAACTGCTGGTCAAAATTACTTCGCGATGGTGGTGAACGAATCGGCGATCTCAAGAAGTGGGTGAGAGAGGGATCTAGAAATGACTTTGGGTTTGAAACGAATATTTTTTGTTCGTGGATAGCTCACACGGTAGAGCCACGCTCTCACCTGCCAGGCGGAGTTGTCGTACCAATAAGGTCGCAGGTTCAAACCCCCCCCCCGCCGCGAAAAAAAAAAAAAAAAAAAAAAAAATTTTATTCTCTATTGTCTTCTGGCACTTTTCTACTCACTTCATATCTTGTTGTTACCAACATAAGTGCCTGCTCCACTCACTTTTCTGACTTTAAATATTTACCACCTAAATTGACTCCTTTAGGGCACCCTTATGCCGTGTGAATTAATGCATTAGTGAATGTCATCTAGTGGGCATTGGGGTCTCGATTGTTGTGAAGACCGGCGCGTTGGGTGTTGTTTATTAACGTTCCTGACAAGATGTGCAAACAAAATAATAGTAAACGACGTTCGCACAAACCCGAAAAAAATTGTGTGTTCCGAGTAACAACTTTGAGATTTTTACGGTATGTACTGTTGCGACCATGCGTTGCCCCAAGTCACTAAGGGTTGTGATCAAAATATGGGTGTCTGATCCGCGACAACGATGATGAGAATAAAAGGATGTTGCTTGAATGGAAAGCAGTAGCAACTTTTTTGTAACATACAATTGCTTTCCACCCGATCCGCAAAAACCTTTTATTTTCAGCATAGTTGTTGAAGATCAGACACCCATATTGATCACAAAGCTATGTGGCATCCAAATGTTTGTAGCTTGTCAAAGAGAATTGAATGAGAACGTCTCTCCTTTTCTCTCTCTCTCTCTCTCTCTCTCTCTCTCACTCTCTCTCTCGCTCCTCCCTCTCTCTCTCTCTCTCTCTCTCTCTCTCCCCCCCTCTCTCCCCTTCAAGCGACCAAATACAATAACAAAGAATTGATGGCCTAAATTTTATACTTTTATGGAATGGATAGAAGGATGACGCGGTTTGTCACTCAGCTTTTTGCTATTGACTTTAGACTCTAGAGAGATTATTACCCCTCACAAAATTCTCTATAAGAAAATATAAACATTAACGATTGCACACAGATGTGTGTATTAGTACGATATGCCTGTTTTGGTCGTCAAACTGATTAGTTTTTAATTTAACAGCATACCTTCAATAGAATAAACGAAATGTTGGTGTTTGCTTTCATTTTAAATTGTATCAATCTCACTATAAAGCCCAAGAAACACACTTTTTTTTGCGTTTTTGGGTAATTTAAACCCGGGGGCTGACGGATTTTGGTTTTTTTTTCTAAACGCAAAGCCCAATAACGAGATAAAACTTTTTTAGAAAATATTGCCTCGATGGTAGATATGTTTTAGCCCCTTCAGAACCGTAAGGCCCCATGGACCCGGTTTTTTACCCCGGGTTTTCTGTTACCCGGGGAAACAGACAATAGAAAGGTTTGCTCCCTTTTGGATAGGACGCTTTTCTATCGCGGGGTCGCTCCGCCAGATCTGAAAACTAAAATGACCAAAAACTGTTGGGTAAAACAGGGGGGGGGGGGGGGGGGGGGGGGGGGGGGGGCCCAATCGACTTCACCCAGGATTGATCTCGGTCCCTTTTAGTGTGAAGCAAATGTTTTACAAAAACTGGGGTTTTCCGGGGCCCCCTTTTCAAAAGCGAAACTGCCTAAATTGTCAATAGCCAAGTACCTACTTCTTTTACCCCAAAATTACAAAATCATATAAATAATCTTTATAAAAATGAAATTTAAATTTTAAATTTTTGTAAAATACCCAAACACTCCCACTTTTTTTTGATGTCAACATTTCCCCTATGGAGAAGACCGGGTTTGTCGCTTATGGCATAATTAATAGTATACAGAAGATTTAAAAGGGGATAAAATTTAAAAACAAAAGTATTTTTCCCGGGGGTTAGCTGTAAAAAACTTTTGTCAAATCGTTTCCTTCCTTTTTGATTTGTGTGCAAATATGTGAACGAGGTTAACCACAATGGTATGAAATACGCAAGTCTAACGTGGCCCCCGTTTTGTGACCCCGGGGCCCCCGTTGGGGGAGAATTGAAGGACAAATTTAATCATATTAGTTTTTACTATGATAAATGATGAAAAAAGCTTTTTTTTTGTTGAGGCCAGAATTATCTTATTTTTAGATATTGATGAATTTGATTATCCCCCCTGTCAAAAAAATCTTTTTTCGTAATATGTATTTAAAAATCTTTTAAAGGGAAAGATTTTGCCCAAATTTACGGGGAATTAATTTAAATATTAATATATATATTTATATAAAATATTTTTTAAATTTTATATATAATATATATATATATAAAATATATAATATATATATATATTTTTAAAATATTAAAAAAAGGGGAGAGAGAGAGAGAGAGAGAGAGGGGAAAGGGGGCATTCCAAAAATTAGTTTTTTGCCCCGACCCCCTCTGCCTGGTATTTTAAAAGGAAAAACAACCAGGGAAATTTTGCCCTATTTTTGAAAAACAAAACCCAAAAAAAAACACACTTTTTAAAAAGAACTTTAGCCCGAAAACTTGTCCTTATATTTTATTGATCGATTTAAAAAGACCTTCAGTTGCCAAAAAAAAAACCCCCTTAAAAAACTGGATTTCAAAGCGCGAAAATTTCCCCGGTTTGAGAGGTTTTTTTTT
>NW_027624927.1:0-7625 GCF_034508935.2 Berghia stephanieae
CGAAATTAAAGCCTAAATTGAAAAATTTTGTAAATCGTATGGGTAACCATCTTTTCGAGACATGTCGTTGTCATCTAATCATCATCTCACTCCAATCACATCATCTCATATCATCATCTCATCATCATCTTAACAACAAAAAACTTTATTAACAACAAGTAAAACAATAAAAATTAAAACAATATCAACACACCAACAATTTCGTATGTCCCAAACTATCTTCAAACCCAACACCCAAAAACCACTCCATAATTACCCCACCGCCTCGTCCTCCTCCTCTTCCACCACCCCCACCCCCCCAATTCCAACCACTCCCACCCCGGCCAATCATTTGACCACCAAACAGCAGAAAAAAATTATGCAATTTGAGCTCTAATAAACCGGTCTTCCCTGTTGTTGCTTCTCCATAAAATTTTAAGGTTACACTTATACTAAAACCAAAATTTTAAAAAAGCAATATAATACCCCCGTGAGGGTTAAAGCACTCTTTAATTTTTCGAGTGAAGGAAAGGGACTTGTATTGTCAAGGTTTTCGCTTATGTTCGTCGCTTTTTTTTAGTTTATTCTCTTTCGTGATTCATTTTGATTATTTAAAAGAATTAAAATCTACGGGATTTCTTTTCATTGTGAAGGGTTTTTGGGGTTGAATATTTTTTTTTTAAAGGCAAAAAAAAATAAAAAAAATTTTTTTTAAAAAAAACAAAAAAAAAAAAATTTAAAAAATATATTTCATTATATTATATATATATATATAAAAATTTAATTTAAATAATATATATATATTTGCCGAATCCTCTTTGCCCAACCCTGAAAAATACTAGAACCCCCACTGAACACGATGCTCTTTGTGACCTTTCTTTCAAAATTGGTGTTAGTCTTGAACAAAAATTTCCACCCCCTCTGCAGATATGAAAATTTATTTAATTTATTATGTTTTTTATGAAGAGGTATGGGGTTTAATGTATGACACCGCTTTTGGATTTGGGAACCATTGAAAAGGTCTTCACCTTTTTCCACCGTTCCGGGTTTAAAATGAAATTTTTTTTTGCAAAATTGCCAACAGGTCAGTCCCGTTTCTACATTTTTGTTTTGGGTTTTGGGTCAGGCCCCTTTGTAAAGCTCTTTTAGCACGTTTCAGGATTGAAAAAAATGTTGTAATTTATTATTTAATATTTATTTATTTAATATTTTTTGTTTTTTTTTTTCTATGAGAACCGAAAAATTTTTTGGGGAAATTAAAGGGTAAGAACGTCAATAACTTTTATACAATGTTTATAAATAAACAAAGATCGACGTCTTTTTTTTTTGGAGTCAAATTTTACTTAATTTAAGAAAAGGTTGGGAATTTCCTAAAAGTCTGGGAAAAAAAAGGTTATTTTTAAATTTGCGGTAACTTTGTGATCGATGAAAAAAATTAAAACTAAAAATTAGTAACTATAAAAAAGTATGCATTTCATGAACTCTTAAAATTTTTCGTAATTCTATGATTTGAATTTTTAAATCAACCCCGGGCTAGTTTACATCGCGACAACACTTTTTTTTTTCCCCTTTTTTTTTGGGGGGGGGGGGGGGGGGTTTTAATTCAGTGATTAACTTTCGTTCCACAGCAAGGATCAAGATCATTCCGGTGAAGTTAATTTTTTTCGACCCCCACTCCCCTTTTCCCCCTTTGTCAACCCCGCAGGGAGGTATTGACCTGCTAGATCTAGCTGAAAGTATTTTGGGGATAGACACGTCCTTTTCACGCTATGAAAAAGAAAAAAACCACGCTCTCGTGCTTTGGGATACAAACATCTTTATTAACCCCTCCTTACCACCTACGCAAAATCGCACATTTTTACACACAATATCATTTTTTTCTTGTTCAATTTTTTTGTACATAAATGTCTTTGTTTAATTAATAAAACTAAAATTGTTTTGTAAGAGATTGGGTTGGGGTTTAAAGAAACAATTTTTTTGCTGGGGAACCGTTTTTTTTTGGGGGGAAAAAACGAAAAAGATCGTAAGGGGAGAATTTTAAAAAAATAAAAAACAAAATTATTTCGTGAAAGCTAACATTCTTTCCATTCTAGTGATTTTTTACTTCAAAATTTATTTTTTGTCCCCAAAATTTCCCCTCACATATTTCCCTTTTGACACGGTGGGCACATATTATAGGACTAAACCTTTTTTCCCAAAAAAAAAATTTAGATGAAAAAATTTTAAAACGCTTTTTTCTTTTCTAACTTGACTAGAAAAACCAAATAACACCCTTTCCCAAGACAACATAAACACACCCACCCACTTTCAACAACACACACCACACACACAGACACACATATATTATATAATTTTAATATTTAAAATATATATATAATATAAAAAAAAATATATTTATTTATACATCAAAAAACAGAAAAAAAAGTAAAAATTAAATCAAAATTGTACCTAATTTGTCTCCGCCTTTCCCACCATGGGGTTAAAAATTGGGGGGAGGTAATTTCCCGGGCCCATGTGTCTCCTACCATATGCCAAAATCTTACACTGCCTTTTTTAACGCTCAAAACTGTTGTACCACTATACACTCCAAAAAAACTTTCTTATATTTTCGGAAAAAAAGTTTATTCATCCTTTTTTAAAATGACCACCACCTAATTATCTTTTTTATGATATCGCCTTGGGATAAATGGTTCAGGTTCGAGCCCATTTTTAAAGCGGCGCAAAAGGGGGCTGGGACTCCCTTTCTTAAACCTTACTCGGGTGTAAACAAATACCCTTCAATTAGCTTTGTCTGGCCGAAAAATAATTTTATTTTGCAATCACCGCAAACTTCTTTCATTTAAATTTTTGTTGTTGTTGAAAGAACTTTTGTAAACGCTTTGGGACATTTAGTGTAATATTGCGCTGTATAAATAAAATTTTTAATCCTAAATGATAAGAATGTGGAAAATTAAAGGGCTTTTCCGGGGACTCACTATGTGCCGAGAAAGGCTCGAACCCGGCCTTCGCCCAAAGCGAGACAACACAAGCCACAAGACACCAAAATAGGGGAAGGGGATAGGGAAAAGGTAGGCCCCTTGGTTGACATCCCCTTTACGGAGAACGTAACAGGTTTTGCGCATGCGTCTCTCCGTCCTCGTGGGGTGAAGTGTCCCGGGAAGGGACTAAACGCATACCCAACCAAACATCGTTTTTCTAAAATTTTTCCGCCGTGACGTCCAATCAAAGGGACGCTACTTTTCCCGTTAAAATCTCTTCCATAGATAGTATGCAAGACTCACCAGGCCTTTGTTATTGTTTTTGCCCTCCCTTTTGTGGTTGTTTCTCACTAAAATTATTTAACCAACTTAAAAGTTTTATTTACACAAATTTTGTGTTGGCCTTAATTTTCCGGTGCAATTTGTAACTCCTTTGGGCCCGCGCATTCTATTATACAAACCCTTTTCTCAATTTTTAAACCTTCCTTCCAGCAAAAGACCGGATCGACCAGGGTACGTGGGGACTTTTTTTTTCCGCACTTCCTCCCCCCCCCCCATCCCCTCTCTCTTCCTCCTCTTCCCATCTCTCCTCCTCCTTCCTCTCCTCTCTTGTCCACTCATAATTAATTTGGAGCTGTTTTTGTTAATTTGGCTGAAAATATTTGTGATTCAAAAGGGTAGGGGGGTGGGTATTTCCTTTTCCCTTTAAAACCCAAAGAACCAAAAAAAAATATTTCATGGCCAATGGCTCTAAAGGATCTATATCTTAAGTATAATAAATGGCCTTTTTACAAAACTCCAACATTTCCACCGGGAAAGGGTAACGACCAACACCAAAACTCTGGGGAACCATGAACTTTTATCGTCTGTTAATACAGTTTTTTGGAAACCATAAAAGTGATGCAAAAAAAAAAAAAAAAAAAAAACAATAATAAAACCCAGGGGACGTCAACTTTTTCTATTTTAAAAAGCAAAAATTTTTCTCGGTGAAGCTTTACCCCCGGAAAAATGAGGTTTGGGGGGTTAAAACCCCAAACATACAGAATTTTAAATTTTTTGGGATGTTTTTTTTTTTTTTGTTTTTTTTTTTTCCTCTGCTTTTTTTTGGGGAGTTTTAACCACACTTTTTAGATCTTAACTTTAGCTGTAAACTTTAGTTTTATATTGGAAAATCCAATAAAATGCTCAAAGCGTTTTAAAAGGTCCCGATAAAAAGGCATGTAACTGTAGAAAGGGACCTACCCCGTTTGATAACAAATTTTCTAGACAAACAACCTGTTAAAAGGGCCCGGCCGAATTTATCCGGTTTTTATAGTGTAAAATTGCTGCTCCCCTTTAATAGACCTAGTCAAAAGCAAAATACTTTCCGCCAATCTACTAGACCCAGTTTCCCAATCCGCTGGTGATTCTGGACAGACTGAACCCCGGATCAGCCCGGTCCCTTTGCTTTTTAATCGGGGATTTGCCTAAAAAAATTGCCAAGCCCAAGTACAAGAAAATTTTAAAAAATTTACTAAAAGAAAGACGTCTTTTGTCCGCACGGCAAATAAATATTCGTCAAAATTGTGTTTTCGTTATTACTTTCTACAGGGATCTCACTTTAAAGGGTTAAAGGGTTTACACGGATTTAACGTCGATTTGGCTCACCACCCAACCTCTCATTTTATTGCCAAATTCGCCACTTTTAAATTTTTTAATATTATTATTAGTATTAAAACTGTCGATACTTTGGAATAGTATTTAGATCTCCTGAGATATTTTTCGATCAGAACTAAGGGGGCATTAGTGTGGTGATGACTTGATTTTATACTTTTTTCGTAACATTGTAGTTTGAGAGTATTTTTTATGATAAGTGGAGGCCGTGTTTTACCTAATCTTAATTTTTTTAAATTTAAAAATATTAAGTGTATTTAAAAGCGGGGAACTTTTTCTTTTGCTTTTATTACGAAAATTTTTTATATTGGCCTAACCTTTAACGGTATTTTTGTAAATTTTATATACCAACAATAATAATTGATCCACCCTCTTTTAGCGTTTTTTTGTCGGGAAAAACTAGGTTTGAAATTAAGAAAAATATCCGCAAATAAAAACTTGGTGATTTTCATTTTTCATCGTTGTGGAATAAAATATTTTCTTTTATTAAAAAAAAAAAAAAAAAAAAAAAAACAAAAAAAAAAAAAAAAAACAAAAAAACCCCCAATAAAAAGAAAAAAAAAAACAAAAATAAAAAAAAACAAAAAAAAAACAAACAAACGGCAAAAAAAAATAAATAAAAAACACCCCAAACAAATCATACCAAAGCAAGATTCTTATCAACTTTAAATCAAATTCACCTGTAGGGGTTTAGCTGACCCGACAAAATACAAATTTTGGGGGTAGGGGCATAAATTTTTTTGGAAAAAGTAGTAGGAGTGTTGTATATAATAGTAGTATAGAAATATAGTATAGTAGTATGAATATAGAGTTGTTTAGTCGGGTGAAGTAGAATATTTTTGTAGTATAGTAGTAGTTGTATAGTTTTAGAAGTATAGTAGTTGTAGTGTATATTTACTAGTATTTTTGCATAATAGAGTGTATATAGTATATAGTATTAGTATAGTAAGTAGTATATAGAGTGTAACCCGGGGTTTACAATAAGTGTGTCATGAATTACTTTGAAATGTATTTAATGGAATGTGCGTGAAAATTACCAAAAGACGACGAAAAACAAAATTAAAAAAAAAATTAAATATGAATGTTTTTGGAAAATTTATCCCTTCGACTCAAAAGGCAATTTTTAGATGCAGTTTAAAAAAATTTTTTGACTTTATGGAAAAATTAGAGAAAATCAATTAATGCCACTTAAAAAGTTATTAATTTTTTCATTTCAAACAGAATATTTTTTATTTCGGTTCTTTTTGCTTCAAAGATAATTTTATCTATCGCCCTCGACATATAATCCATTTAGGGGCGGGGTATTAAAAAGGGGGTGAACCAAATTTAAAAAGGGGAAATTTTAAAGAAAAATTTTGATGATCAATGATATCAAAATAATAAGAACTTTGTCAAAAAAAAAGACGAAGCATTTTGGGCAATAAAAAAAAAACTTAACTAATTTTTTTGACCGTTGAGCTATCTATTAATTAAGTAATACTCACAACAGCTACCCCTACATGAAAATATAAAGGGTAAAGATAAAAAATTTTGGGGGCCCAAAATTTTAAAGGTGTGGTTTTTATCAAGAAGGGCAAAATGAATTTTAAAAAAAATTTATTACAAAATGCCAAAAGTTGAACATGTTGCCCCATGTGAAAAATAGAAGTTAAAAAAAGTTTTTACTTGCCTTTTTTTTTCAAATGTTTTTTCGTTTTTTTTAAAAAAAAATATGATACAACCAATTTGATTATTTTTTGGGGCGGGTTTTAAAAAAAACCCAATTTAAATTATGTTTTAACAGAAATTTTAGCAAACTTTATTTTGACGGAAAAAAAAAAACGCCACAAAAAAAAAAAAAACCCCCGATAAAAACCAAGTAAAATAAAAAAACAAAAAAAAATGATTTAAAAAAGGGGAATTGTAAATCAATCAGAAGTCCCCCAAATCAGAAAATTTTGCTGAATTGGTTAAAAAAAAAACTCAAAAACCCCTTAATCTTTTTAAATCGAAAAAAATAAATAGTTTATAGAGGACTCCTAATTGTGTACAAAAACTTTTTTCATTTATACCATGGCTAAAAAAAAACAACTCCTACTTTGAAATGCAACAGTCATCAAATACCAGCAGGGGTCCCGCCTTCTATGTAACCAGCTTTTACCTCTTGAATATAATTAATTTTTTTTTAATTTTCCCAACCCCCCCCGTCACCCTTTGTTGCTTTGACAATAATAAGGGTAAAAATTTTATGCCAAAAAAAAAGGAAGGGAAAAAAATCTACCCAAGGGCCCAAAACCTTTGCAAAATTTTCTTCTGGTTTTTAGTGTAAGGCATTAATTTTTGTCTAAATATACTTTTGCGCTTGCTAAGAAGCTCACAACTTTTCCACCGGAAAATTTAACGGACCAACACACAAAACGTTGTAACTATAAAAATTTTATAGTCGGATAATAATTAATGGGAAATTTTAAAAACGCGGGGGGTAAAAAACAATAAAAGACCTGAATGACTTCAACTTCATTCTATTCTCGTCATAAAGGGATCCATCCCGGTTTTTTACGTCCCGTAATTCTAAGAATCTACATTATACATAAAAACATGAAAAAAGGAGAGGGGAAAAATCCGTCAGAAGGTTAAAATTTTGGATTTCATTTTTTTTTTTCATTTTTTTTGAAAATAGCCCCGGAAACATTTTTAAACTTTATTTAAAAAATCGGTGATTTTTTAGAATTTTTGGGCAAAGTATGGGGAAAGGGACGCAAAAATTTTTTCAAATTTTTTTACTTTTTTTAACTTTACTATAGTGAAAAATTTTGAAAAGGGAAATTAAACTTTTATATTTCCCGAAAATGTACAAAATTTTGTTTTTATAATTTATGACAAAATAATTTTTTTTTCAAAATTGACCCCCTAACAAACTGGAAATACCATAAACCTTTTTTATATCCGACTGATTATGTCATTCCGAGCCCCTTTTGATTTTAATATGTAAATATTCATTTTTATCCCCCGATGACTGGTTTTAAAAAAAACCCC
>NW_027624928.1:0-7623 GCF_034508935.2 Berghia stephanieae
TTAAGCCCATAAGTAATTTAGTTGGTGCTTCGGTATTTCGAATGTCACACTACCCGATAAACGGTTTCATTATTTTTATTTTTTGGACAGTGGTCGGAATTATCGGGATAAGAAGCACAATAATGTGAATTCTGTTAATTATGTTTTCAGACCTGCACCAGGGTGTGTAAATATCTCGCCACTATCTCCCCCTATCGTCACTCACGACCCAGGCGCCTTCGCTGCAGGTACAGTAACTTTTTCTTTCCTCCATAATTGATAATTATTGTCACTAGCAAGCAAAATCATCTATCCGTTAAGGCAGGGAGAGGAGGAATTGGTATTCCTAATCCATTGAGGATTCCTCAGCTTTCTGTAAATATTATCTATAAACCACAGTGGAAACCTGATATAACAGGGATGGGGGGACCAGAACAAAAGTCCTGTTATAGCCGGTCCCTTTTACATCAAAATACAAGGGAAATAACCACAAAATTTGACTTTTTCCAAGTGATCTTCGGGGTTGATCAACTTGGTTTTATCAATCCATCCAACATCAATCGATTATACTTCTTCTACTACTACTGCAAACTACTACTACTATACTATACTACTACTACTACTACTACTACTACTACTACTACTACTACTACTACTACAACTACAAACCACTAACTACTACTACTACTACTATCACTATTTCTATTACTACCATTACATGACAAACGACTACAACGATGAGAGGAGAGAGAAGAGAGAGAAAAGAGAGAGAGAGAGGGGAGAGAGAGAGGGGGGGGGTTTCTTCTCTTGCCCTCTAACCATACATAAACATAGACTTGTCTACTTTGTAAAAGGATGGATGCCGCAATTTCGCACGTTCTTCACATTTCCCCACATAGTATCTACTAAATACTAGGTATGTGTCATCATCAGTTAGAGAACTGGTCACAAGTTCAAAGAGGTGAGTTTCACTCTTTGTGAAAAGGCATTGTCCCTGTTATAGCCGATTTGGTTCAAGTGAGGCCATGCTATAACCGATAATTTTTAATAGAGACAAAAAGAGGTAAAAAACAGGGGTTTGAAAAAAACCCTGTTATACCCCCACCCTGTTATAACCGGGCCTGTTATAAATGGTTTCCACTGTATCTATTTTGATTAACTTGCCTGAATTCTTTTTTTTTTTTTACCAAGCCCAATAGTGGTTTACTAAAAATGACCAATAATCGCTGTCATCAAATCTCATTTGAATGACTTGATCCTAATGGTCTCCTTTTTTTCTTTGTGATAAAAACTATACAGTAATACAGAAAATTTTTTTGTTAGATAATTTTGTATTTCCAATTAATGATTCCTTTTCAGTTTTTCATGTTTAAGAGTAAGTTTATAAATAGCCCAGTAATTTTGAATATCAAATAATACTGCAACAGAAATTTGATAATGATATGGCCTAAAAAAGATGATATATCGAGAAAATAGTTTTGTATGTAAAATTTTTGTCGTTGATATTTGCAATATCAAATCAATATGGTATTCATAGGAATAACCCACCCCCGGATCTCAAGCCCCACACAGAGGTAGGTACGGATTCTTTTTTGTGGCATCATTTCGTGCGCTAACCCGGTGCTTTTCATTTTTGCCACTCAAGTATGCTACACATCTTTGGGAACAGAATTTGCTGTTTCTATTGTCTATTTCCTTTTCATTAGATATAGGGCTTTATAGAAACAAACAGATTTAAGCAAGGGGTTAAAATGTAAAATACATTATTAAAAACACTGTCTATATTTTCTTCGGTGTTTTTCAATTTTAAATTTGGGTGTCTTTCTTTTTCTATGTTTGAAAGTAGAGTTTAGAGGATGAAGTAAATGGATGCAAATTTGTCAATCTTGGTTTTCAGATAAGAAAAATTCTTGCATAAAGGCAAAGTATCTTTTTTTCGAATTTTATAATGTTTGAAAGTATATAACAATGCATAAAGTTGATCATCTCTTACATAGAATTTTTAAAAATACTTCAAATATTTAAAGGGGACATTGAAAAGGTCTCTGACAAATATAATTATTGGAAACAAACTTAACATTTGGTGTTTTAATGGGCACCAAAATATATTTATGGATGCCCTCTGAAGAACCCATTAATCAACCATAAACGATAGAATCATCAATTTTAGATAATAAATTTTGAAAATGATGCTTTGAGAACGAAATCCACTCCGCTTTCGATAATAAATAAACTGAATATACATTTGAGACTTCCAGATTTGTCATGCATTATCACTACAATACATCTCATCCATTTGCTCTCGATTAAATACATATTGATGTATAGAACGGCCAAGGCAGGCCATGTAGTGATCATCTACATGTGTTGATTTCACTGTGTAAATGCAGTTTCTCGTAAATATCATTCCAAACGCTAACAATGTTCTTCTCCTGCCTAAGGAAACGTTACCACAGTCACGACCCAAGTGTTACAGTCTCTGTCCACTGAGCCACAGTCAATACCAGAACCTACAAGACGGGTTTTTTCCAGGGTTTCTCAAAGATGAATGCACTCCCTTGGCCTCCGATTACGTCAAGAAAAAACTCATAGACTTAGGGCTATTGCCGCGCTGTAATTAAATTCAGACCCCTTTGTTGACCTTTGTTATCATCTTAAACACCAAATGCGGAACACATGTTTTTGCGTTGAAACCCCCCCAATCCGTCAATCCACCTTTATTAAAACACGCCCTTAAACCAAAAACAACAGAGTTGTAGACCCATTTAGTTCCCGAATTGCTCCAGACCACTTGGATTATATTGCTAAAAAATTAAACCAGTACATTGGACCCGTTTTACCCTTTAATTTGCGCTCAAAGCCACGAGCACACATTATTGTTATGTTTGCTCTTTCCTCTTATTATGAATGGTTTTCATTCCGTTACCAACCGTTATCCATTGTCCTCCTACCCAATAAAAACTAAACAAACCAACAAACCTACTTAAGCCTCCTCCCCCGAAAACAAAAAGACGAAACCAGTAAACCCTACCCGTTCTATTTTTTTGCCCCAAATCATCCACGTGTGCGCCAAATTAGTAGATTATTACTCCCTAATATTCCCCGCGTTTAGAAATCCTTCTTCCCACTTTTTTGATCAATTTTTACTTCATTCGACTTTCTCCTTATAATTGCCCTTCAACATGTAAATTACGTAGCCTCTATTATTCATTTTAACAAAAAAACGGGAAAGGCCAAAGTCATGAATAAAATGTTTCCCATTATAATAAGGCAAATAACCAGATTTGTGTGAAAACATGGTTTTCATAATCCTTTAATTTCTTTCAAGGCATTCTAAAAGTTGCTTCAAGTATGATTATAAGCTATGTTAAACATTCATAAAATAAAACATGAATAACAAGAATAATATTTTAATGGGAAAACTTCAATTTGATTTACGAAGACAGATGAGGTGGACGTTTTGGGTTTCCCCTTTGAAACGCTAAAGACAAATGAGAGATGAGAGGATGGCGTTGAGAAACCGAAACAACCATGTCATCTGTCTTCGAACATTAATCAAGTCTCCGTTCAATTTGTAATCGTTAATATACTTTGAGCTTCAAGCATTGAAATAAAACATGATAACTTGATGATTAAACCGTTTCCCTCCACTTTTTGAGATAGATGTGTCCGACCTACCCCCTCCGCGACGGGCTGATAGCTGCCTTGTGTTTGGAACACACCCCAGCCACCATTCCGTTTATCAAAGACCAGATTGAAAGACTTCATCAACACACAAAACCGCTGTTGTAAATCACAGCCTTATTCCGTTCTTTACTTATAACCCAGTCGTTATTTTCTGTCTTAAATTTTGTCAGTTCATTTGATCATCACATGCATACTTGCTCGGGTTTTCCAAAAGCGTGTGGGTCCTGCTCTTTTCTGTTTATTATAACATTTTTTTTTTCGAGGTTTCAGTTTATCGCATAAATGATATTCACTGCTTCTCTAGTTTAAATATCATCACTACGTTTTTTGCTTTCTTAAGATCTTTATTTTGGGGGAAAAAGTTCCTTACGGAAAAATTTTAAAATAAGTTCGAATTATGTATCTGAATCAATGTTGTATGGAAAAAAAACCGTTTACAATTGCAAAATTACTAGTCAGAAAGTTAAAGTTTAAACCATTTTTCGTAGTTAAATTCATCATCAAGATTTACAAAAACAAAAAAAAAACAAAAAACAACAAATATACTCTACTCGCAATCAGTTTGTTTTTAAATTTATGTCTTTCCCCAAAAAACCACGGATGATGTTGATTACATTCCAATTACGTAATAGCAAGGTGTGTTTCCTTTCCCTTTCCCAAATAATTTGTGTCAAACAGAAGAATCAGCTGTATTTTTTGATCCAAAATTATAATAAGAGAGGAAAATCCGCTCGTTTTTTTTGGTCAAATGCGATAACAAATCACTAGCTAAAAATGCCAAAACGAAAATGAAAAAATGATTTTATCATAGACCGGTTACGTTATCTTTTTAAAAATAAAATGGTCTGCCACGATAATCTCGTTCGAAAATTCGCGTAAAAAAATGTCATTTTGGTTCTTGTCTGGAATTCAAATTTCCTTTAAACGGATTTCATTCTTTCGTGCTTGAAATTATTTACTTCTTTACTCCAACAGGCGCAATATTATTATCACTTTATTCACAAAATTAAAATAATGGCAAAAATTAATACATTCCGTCCCGGGTAGAACAGCAATCGTCCTTGCGGATTCCATGGCCGATTCTAATATATACGGTTTCAATATCAATCCACCCACCTAGACATAATTTTTTTCCCATTTTTTTCCCAGGATTTGTCGCCCAAATAGTCCCAATCCAAAGGGCGCCCAAACAATTTCCAACATTCTACAAACCGCCACATCACTACGGTCACAACTACAACACCCCCGTTGTTAATAATCACAATCATCACAATAGAAACTCCAAAGACAACACAACCAGCCCATTCACGTACACATAGAGCCGCAACGGCGCACTTCCCAAACACTTACTATCTCCAAACACCTTCTCCGCAACCACATCAGCAACAACATGGATACTTTCCTAACAATGACCCTTATGGAAACCATGCCCAGGCGTCATCGCGGTACGTCAACCACCGTATCAAAGTCCAACCACCCCAACAATCCCTCCCCCTCCAGGGGCCACCCAACAGGCATCCCCAAGAAGGTGTCCAAGCCTGTCAAAGCTCGGTGGAGGCGAGGCCACACTGGGCACCACTTTCCGTAAGCTCAACTCTTCCGCGCATAACCAGTCACCAGAAATATGGTACATTTCTTTCAATAATTTTCTAGTTTCCCTAGCATTCACATTGGCAAATATTTTTGGGAGCTACTATAGGGATTTTCAATGTGGTTTAATATTAATACTCTTAATGCACCAAAAGTAATTTAAAACGTAGTCTTCGAGTCTTAGATAAGTTGAATCATTTTATCCAGAACTTATACGACTTCTAAAGTTTCATAGCTGACTGGGAAACATTTATGGGTTAAATACATAGTTGTTCTCAACTTCCGTTTTGGCTTCAACCAAAAATAATGTGCTTACAACAATAGGCATCTTCTAATGGCTATTAAAATAAATGTATGGGAAGTAAAATCTAGCGTACCCAAAAATACAATTACAAATCTTAGTTGCAGACTCAAACCCCAAAAATAAATTTTGGGCCAATGATTAAATATAGTAGTTCTGTGAGCATATGAAAAAAAATAACAAAAAATCGGCAGCACATCCTGAGCACCGATCATTATTGTAAAGGGTGAAATAATCCAATATCTCTTTCACAAGAAGTTTCTAATTTTCATCCCTCTTTCGTTCCTGCCAGCTTAGATCTATCTTAACACCAAACTTTATCTAATAGATGGTCTGTATGCCGTGCCTTTTGGCTGGGGGTCTTTAGTTTACAACTCTAAATCTTAAACAACGACTTCAGTACCATCTTGCACGCTTCAAAAAAACATATCTAATGATCGATTCAAAATACATTTTGGTCTGATATAATCGATACTTTAGTGATAGGTTTAATATTCGTTTGTTGTCTTTTAACTATCAAAAAACATAAATCAGATCTATTTCTCGGCACATGGTCATTTTCTTTACTTGCATTTTTGTTTGTTTATTGACATAGTGATTGGTGACTAATAGCTAGTTCCATGTCTTATAAGAAATCTTTGATATGCTTTCGATACTGTACAAGAAAATCAAAAATTATAAATAGGGTTAGAATTGATTTTATGGTGCAAGAAATATAAGCTGTTGCTCGATTCTGAATTATTTGTCGTTTTAAGTGCATCTGGCAAATTGTAAAGCAACGAGACACTACTTTCAGAAACATAATATTTTTCTAAAAATATTTTTTAAAATCAAATCCGTATTGATTTGTATCTTTTGATGCTGGGAAATATGACTTCTACAACGGCATCAAACATTCACATTGCGTATGAAAAAAGATGATAATGATAGGGCATAGCTTTATGAAAGTAACGATAAAAACTGCCGCTGTTTCTTCTTTAACACTCCTGCATTGTTTCTCATATTCTACGATGAGTTTGAATTTCTATTATTTCCACATTCATAATCACTTAGAGATAAAAAAGGATTCCCTTAATCTAACGAATTTTTTGATTCAATGTAATCCTCTAAATTTTTCCTCCCTATAATTTTAATAAATGAATTAATGCATAATACATACTAGACAAGCTTTTATTCTCATTTCTTTAAAATCCTTGAATGGCAACGTTTTTAGTTAGAGCTTGTCATATCAAAGAAAGGAAAAAAATCAAATATCTAAATTTCATATTTTGATAGATTATTTGCAAAATTATAATGCCATTTTTGTATTACATTCACAAAACTAATTTTTGAAATGTTTCTTCCATTTTTATCTGATGATTTTATTCCAGTGATAAATATAAATATTTCATTCCATTTAGAGTTGATTTGATTTTCCCGGCTATCTAATGATTCTTTTTTTAATTGCATTTGCCTGTTTATTTTGTTTTATTTTGCATTTCTAAAGACATGCCAAAATTATCTATTTCTTTTCACGAGAGAAACACAAAATGACATTTAAAAAAACTGACACCTTTATCTTGTATCTCCATAAATTTTACAGATGCATGTAAAAGAACTTTTCATGGCCTGTAACGTCAACACATTTATAACATAAATTCTTCAAAAGTTCTTTTTAAAATTTAAAATGCCAATTATTTCGAACGTTTTCCTATTTAATTACCAAGTTTATAGTATCAACTGATAAATTTATGATATTATCACAGTTCTATTGTTGTTAAATAATAGTAGTTTAAAATACTAGGAGATTTCAAAAACATTTTTTTAGTTTTCAAGTCTTATTGACATAATTGCAACTTGTTTCCTCGTAGTTTTTTTGTTGTTGGAATAACAATAGAATTAAGTGAGATTTTCCTTGTCACAGCAGACATCTGTGCATTATGTTGTATATCCATACTTAATTTTATTTAGTTCATTTTCATAAACTTTATCTGTGAATAGTCATCAATCAGTCATCAATAAAGTAAGAATCCTATTTTTAAATGACACTCTGTTCTTTGTCTGTCCTCTTTTCTTGTCTGTCGCCG